>NC_081535.1:33148913-33299418 GCF_030273125.1 Centropristis striata
ATGTGTTCAATACTACTAATTCTAGGTAGCTTAATCTAAATATACATCATTATTTATTTGTTTATTCATATTTTGTATGAGTAATCTGATTTTGCAAAGTAACAAAAGTTGTTAAGCAAGTTAAAAGTGCAATATTTGCCTTTGAGATGTTGCATAAAATTGAAATACTCAAAAAAAAAAAAGTACAAGTACTAAAAATACTAGTTTATTTCTGCAGACTGAAAAACTTATGCTTAAGCAGACAACTTTTTCTGACCCCCGACCAGAAAAAAGTAGTCAGACTTACTGATTCACTGGTGCATTCAGGACATTATTGTTCCTGGTAAATATATTAAATGTAGTCTCGTCACAGCCACCAGAATGGTGAAATGATGTTACAGTGCAGATTCCAATGGAAACAAGTCTTCATTTTTTATGGAAATTGTGCTTACTGTGTCTAAAAATACTAGTTTATTTCTGCAGACTGAAAAACTTATGCTGCATTCCAACAGCAGACAACTTTTTCTGACCCCCTACCAGAATAAAGTAGTCAGACTTAAAGTTTCTACTTGTAAACTCATATTAAGCCCATATTTAAATAAAAAAACAAACTACTGTTTTAGTTTCCTTAGCTGCCATCCTTGTTTTTATCCTGATGTTTTTACTGTTGTTTTAATTGTTTTTATCTTTCTCTTGACTCTGTAGCACTTTGAGTGTTTGTCTAAAATGTAAAGTGCATTACACATACAATTTATTTTTATTCTGCACATTTCCCAGTAAAAAAGTGCTATAAAATAAAATGTATAAAGGCATATGTTAGCTCATGTATCAGTTTCCTCCTTGTCCAAAAACATTATTTATGTTTGGTGTCATGCGCCTGAACGCTTTGAGGTTGGAAGTTGGAAATTTTAACCTCAATAATATGCAAGATGAAATTTCCTGAAATACTCAAAAAAAAAAGTACAAGTACACCTCGAAATTCAGCAGTACAGTACTTAAGTAAATGTACCTAGTAACTTCCCCCCAGTGGACTCTGGACTCACCTGGTGCTGGGCCTCCTCCAGGTTTCCTCCGGCCCACAGCGAGAGGCCGAGCCGGTGGCGGATCTTTGCTTCGTCTTCTCTGCGACCTAACTGCTCGGCCAGACGCAGACCTGAGGAGGAGGAGAAGAAGAAGAAGAGATGTCAGATCCTTCAAGCTGATCTCAACTTCTCTTTCATGAACAACTGTTGCTGTTGTCGAGCAGATCTCTCTCTGTGGGAGCCCGGGGCGCTCACATTTGCCATTCTCTGTCTCTCTTATTGTTGCTTTTGTCTTCCTCTCTTCCTCCCGCTGACTCAGATCCAAAGATCCAGTTTGTCTCAGATATGTTTCATCTCTCCTGCTGCACTCACGCTGACGGGGCTGTAATTAGTCCTCATTAGGCTCTCAGATTGAGCAGAATATCATCAAACGTGCAGTTTTGATTTACGCCTCTCTGTCTGTCTGCCTCTGTGATGTTCTCGATCCCTCCGTCGGTTTGGGGAGGTTAATTGGAGGCACACGTACGAATATTTCTGCGGCTCTGTCCTCACCTCAACTCTGAGCTAATGATCAATTAAAATCCAGAAGATCTCCGAGTTCAGTGACAAGCTGTGACTTACAGTCTTACAAAAGCGATGGAGCCTGAAGGAGTTCATAAATTAACCCAAACATCCGTCACATTTCTCACTACGGATGTCTGCGTCGTTTAACCCTGTGCATCACCGGGGAGGTTTTGGGCTTTTTAAGTAATCAAATTAAAGTTAATGTGTGAATGCCACTAATTATTGACATATTCCAAACTGTAAAAAAAAAAAGAAAAAGAAAAAAATCCCTTAATGTTAGGCTTAAAGATAATAATAATTTAATAATAGTGTTTAAAAAAAAATTAACAGTAAAATTTATGTAAAAAAAACCTGGAATTAAAAAGGGTTAAAGTTCTCAAAATGAGGTAATAGTTGGTGGTTATGAACAGAACAGATACTGGGTAGATTTAACTCAATAAAAGAGGAAAATCATTTTAAATTTAATAGCAGTTTCTGTCCTCTAAGATAAGAAGAGTTTGTTTTGTTTTTTAATCTGACACAGTACAAAAATTTAAAATGCATCAAATGAATGATGTTGCTAATCATTGATATATCCAAGACTTTTTCCATTAAGTCTTCCATTAGCATTAAATCTATTTTTTTTTAAATAAACAATTATGGCATCATATAAACAAACTGTCATTCAAACTGCTGTTTGATTATTCTTGTAAAATATTTAAAAAAAAAGTAAATTCTCTAAATCTGTTTTTTGGGTGCACTGTTTATTCATTAAATGTAAATGTCAGATACATTTTTATAGTACTTATAGTATTTAGGAAGGAGACTGACAGAAAACAATTACATTTTTGTGGGCGGGTTTTCATTAAAATCAACAGTGACATTATGTAAACAAACTGTAACAAAACTCTAATAATGAGTGAAAGTGGAAGATATGATTAATATCTCATTATGTGCAAAAAAACAGATTCCCATAGGATTATTTTTTAAGATAATTTTTTATTTTTTGAGGAGTGTGTGTGTCTGTGTGTGTGTCTGTGTGTGTGTGTGTGTCTGTGTGTGTGTGTGTGTGTCTGTGTCTGTGTGTGTGTGTGTGTGTGTGTGTCTGTGCGTCTGTGTGTGTCTGTGTCTGTCTGTGTGTGTCTGTGTGCCTGTGTCTGTGTGTGTGTGTGTGGCTGTGTGTCTATGTGTGTGTGTCTGTGTGTGCCTGTGTCTGTGTGCGTGTGTGGCTGTGTGTCTATGTGTGTGTCTATGTGCGTGTGTGTGTGTGTCTGTGTGCGTGTGTGTGTGCGTGTCTGTGTGTGTGCGTGTGTGTGTGTGTGTGTGTGTGTGTGTGTGTGTGTGTGTGTGTGTGTGTGTGTGTGTGTGTGTGTGTGTGTGTGTATCAAACATGATTATTGACAGTCTGGTCTGCAGGGTGAACAGCAGATCTTCCATTAGCTGCTGTCAGGCTCCTGGATGGACTCAGAGATCAACAACGGCTCCTAACCAGCTCACACTTTAAATAACATTCACACATGTAGATCAAAGTGTGTGTGTGTGTGTGTGTGTGTGTGTGTGGCTACAGGGGAAGGTAGAAATCTGTGACTAACTTTTTCTCCTCACCAGCGGAGAGAGTTTGTTGGTGGAGAAATCTTTAGATCCGATCAGACAGACGCTGCATCCTGATTCAGGAGGGAGAAAAAAGTCCTCGGAGTCCTGCAGCTTATTTCATAACTGCTTTTTATTCACTGGTGCATTCAGGATATTATTGTTCCTGGTGGTAAATATATTAAATGTACTCCCATCACAGCCACCAGAATGGTGAAATGATCCGATGAGATGCTGCCTGGATCAGTTTGTTTCTCTCACATAGCTGTTAAAATGGCCGGTGTTACAGTGCAGATTCCAATGGAAACAAATCTTAAGTTTTTATGGAAATTGTGCTTACTGTGTCTAAAAATACTAGTTTATTTCTGCAGACTGACAAACTTATGCTGCATTCCAACAGCAGACAACTTTTTCTGACCCCCAACCAGAAAAAAAGTAGTCAGACTTAAAGTTTCTACTTGTAAACTCTGGACAAATCCATTGACACCAGCCCATATTTAATTTAAATAAAAAATCCTACTGTTTTAGTTTCCTTAGCTGCCATGCTTGTTTTTATCCTGATGTTTTTACTGTTGTTTTAATTGTTTTTATCTTTCTCTTGACTCTGTAGCACTTTGAGTGTTTGTCTGAAAATGTAAAGTGCATTACACATACAATTTATTTTTATTCTGCACGTTTCCCAGTAAAAAAGTGCCATAAAATAAAATGTATAAAGGCATATATTAGCTCATGCATCAATTTGCCTCCTTGTCAAAAAACATTATTTATGTTTGGTGTCATGCACCTGAACGCTTTGAGGTCGGAAGTTGGAAATTTTAACCTCAATAATATGCAAGAAGTCAGTGCTTACTCTTGTCTTCCTTGCCTCTTGACCGTTTTTTTATTTATTTTTTATGTTTTTTTATTTTTTTAAATGTATTTATTATTTTTTAATTATTTTTTTAATTATTTTTTTAATATTTTTTTTATTATTTTCATTTATTTATTTTTTAAATTAATTGTGTATCATTAATATTTTCATTATTTCATTTTATTTATCTATTTATTATTTTTTTTCTCTCCTCTTGCTTTTCAGTTTGTGGGTGGGTTGGGGAAGGGGTTTGGAGTTGTGTGTTTGTGTTTTCATGTATATCTGTATATCTTGTTGAATTGAAAACTGAAAAAAAAATAAAATAATAATAATAATAATAATAATAATAATAATAATAATAATATGCAAGATGAAATTTCCTTTTTGAAATTTCAATTTTTTTAATTTTTTAATTTTTTAATTTTTTTTAATTTAATTTATTTATCTTTTATTTATTTATTTTTTTTCCTGTCTGTTTTTGGTGTCTGTCTCAGCTGTTTGTATTATATGTTGAAAAATTAAAAATTAAATAAATACTAATATATATAAATATATATAATATAGAATTAAAAAAAAAAAAAAAGAAAAAGATGAAATTTCCTAACATCAGCCTAATGATCTGATTTTATAAAAAGTACTGAAACCCAGATTAATCAGGCTTTAGTTAACGTATGTAACTGAGCTGGTGCCTCACCTTCCTGCAGGTACATCACAGCCTGAGCGTAGTTCTGCAGGGCGTGGTGTGTCCTCCCCAGGCTGCCGTAGGCCAGAGTTTTAGCGATCAGGTCGTTGGTCTGCGCCGCCACGCTGAGGTGCTGCTCCTGGAACACCACGGCCCGCTCGTGTTTCCCCAGAGCCTCGTAGGTCAGACCCAGGTTCCCGTAGGCCCGGCCCTGACTCCTCACACAGCCCGTCTGCTCCGAGATGTCCAGAGCCCGCTGGTGCCACTGCAGCATGACAGCCACGTTAATTACATCTATTTTATCTAATCTAAGACGTTCTCTCTCCTTCGTTTCTGATGCAAGAACAGGTGAAGAAATTAAGGTTTTGTCGAATTAGAATTCCTTAAAAGGCAATTGCAGAACATTTCCATTTGTTTTCAGAATGTTGGTGTTTAACGGAGATCGAATTTGACAAAATGAGCTTTACAGTCATTATACGTTCAATAAAAATGCATATTTTACCATGACAGGCTCAGATTGTTATTATTAATGTCTGACAACATTATGGAAAGCTTTAGAAGAGTCGTTGGGGAATCTTGATTATTTTAATGAGTTGGAGTTTGTTTGTTGTGTGTTGCTGTATGTTATCTGTGGCTTATTGTGCAACAAATGGATTCAAAAACAGCCAAAAAAGCACAAAACTGCCACATTTTCCATACTGTTGTCAGATACTTTTACATTGAGGCTGCACAGTTTCCCCGTCCCTGTTTAAGTCATAAAAATAAGAGAGAAAACTACTTGGATCAGATTTAGAAGAGAGTTTTTGCCTTTCTGGGCTTCAGTAGTTGTACTGTGATTCTGCACGAACCTGCAGCGCCGTCTCATTGTCTGCCATCAGCTGATAAACGCCTCCAAGTGCATCGCTCGCCTCCGCTTCCAGGGATTTATCCTGACAGTGAGAGCAGGATTTAGTACTTTCTTGTATGCAAAAAAAGAAGAAAGATCATTTTTCATATTCAGAAGTTGAAACAAGAGCCTCCTGCAGGTTGAGCTCTTACCCCTGCTGTGCGTGCGATGTTCAGCTGGTGCTCCAGGCAGGACAGCGACTGCTCGTAGTTGCCCAGCTGGCTGTGTAAGGTGCCCAGCTCCCCGTACGCCTGAGCCTTCCCGCCTCCTTCTCCTCCGAGCTCATGAGCCACAACCAGACGCTTCTCAAAGCACACCAACGCCTGCTGCAGGCTGCCCAAAGACCTGAGGAGAGAACGGTATTATTGTCATTTTAAGACCCATTTATGGGCTATTATCTATTATAACATATTATATTATATATATTATATACTGTACTATTATTATTATTATTATTATATACCGTCTAGTCACTATAGCATTGTTGCCATCATATCACCAGTTTAATTATTACCATCATCTTGCCAACCTACCAACTGATGTTCTTTTTTTTTTTTTTTTACTTCTTAAGTGTCCTTGTTCTATTCTGTGTTTTTTTCTATTGTTGTTTTTATTTATGCTACCTCAGTATTTTATTCTATTGTATTTTATTGTACTACCGGACTGCTGTGACAACCGAATTTCCCTTCGGGGATGAATAAAGTAATCAATCAATCAATCTATCTATCTATCTATCTATCTATCTATCTATCTATCTATCTATCTTATGCTGCTGATATAATGATAATATAATAGGATCATAATGCAGAGAGCAATTACATTTTAATTCTCAAGAATACACACATGACAAAATATTAAAATAACAGCTTAAAATGAGGTCAGTCACAATCTTTCCTGGTCATGTCTATATATAATAAAAACTTTTCCTTGTGTCAGGAATATTAGAAAATAAAATTGGGTCTCCACAAATTCTACATATTGAACTATTGTCATGTTTCCAGCCTCTCCTGTCCTCTCCCCTCTGCTCTGTGTAAACAGATTTTCCGTGAATATTTGTCACATGACCGTTGGTCTCAGCAGAATCAATCATGTCTTCACAGTGTCACTGAGGAGCAGAATTTAATGTTTTTAACAGGATCTGGTTCGTGCAAACTTTATATTTGGACACGTTTTAAATGACACATGTAGACTAAAGTGATTCTGACACTGTTTTAGCTTAGATTGGGTCACTTTTTCTAACGGAAACATTTGTTCAAGGACTGTTGGAAAGATTAAAGTCTGAAGACAATGCCTGTTTTTTACAGCTTTTTTTTTTTTACGATAAACGGTGTATCTTTGGCAAGCTTTTAAAGAAAGAATAAAGCAAAACAGGTGAATAATTTATATTTCGGCTGTTAAAAGAACAGTTAAGGATCCTCAGAGAAAGAAAGAGTAAGAGAAGAAACCTCCGCAGCGGCTGTGTTCATTGAGATAAATCAGCAACTACTCATTTCCATCTCATTCACACTCCAGAGAGCAGAAAGAGACTACAACAGATGGATAAAGGAAACCCATCATTAAGCCTTGTTCTGCTGTCACTGAACATTACTTGTATGTTTTCAGATGAGGAAATATATTCTCTTTCTGCTCACATCACCACCACCACCACTGCTGCTTGTTTGAATAATGATTATTTTCATTATTATCATGACTCTAATTTAAAACGTGTACGCTTCAGGCAAGAAAAGCTCATTTGAGATATTAGAAAGAGAGAACACAACATAACATGAGATACATTTTAACACAGATGTAAACTAAAGACTGCTAAAGAGTCTGTGAGGTGCAGTTATAAAATAAAACATATATAAAAACACCTTCGATGGGTTAAACTGAGAAATGCATGTCAGAGATTTGCACACACGTCTTTATTCTTCGCGGCCTGTAATAGAGTTTGTAATCCAGTTTCTAATTTATGGAAATCATCTGCTCCAGCTTATAACACCAGCAGACAAGAGCGGGTACAAAAGTATTGAAAAATACTAATTAAATTAGTAAGACGTTTTGGGAATTACACATTTTTGTTTTTTTTTGCATTGACATCAATTTTACTCTTACTTTTATGTCGGTTTGATACAAAAACTGGAGCTACAGAAGGAGGAGATGGCTAACTTAGCTTAGCATAAAGGCTGGAAACAGCTATTTATTTAATTGTGAGCAAATGTGTCATAAAATGTGAATTTAAAGGGATTGCGTGCAGATCTGCTCCATGAAAAGTCTGTTTCATTTCGGAAGTCAGCTCTGTCTCCACTGTGTTAGAGTGTTCATGTGTTTCAGTCTTTTTGGTCATTTAATGTCATTTTTTAGTCATTTTGTGTCTTTTTTGGTCATTTTGTGTCTTTTGTGGTCATTTTGTGTCTTATTTTTGGTTAATTTTGTGGTCAATTTGTGTCTTTTTTGGTCATTTTGTGTCTTTTGTGGTCATTTTGTGTCTTATTTTTGGTTAATTTTGTGGCCAATTTGTGTCTTTTTTGGTCATTTTTTTACTTATTTGGTAATTTTGTGTCTTTTTTGGTAATTTTATGTCATTTTTGGTCATTTTGTTTCCTTTTTTTTGGTCATTTTGTGTCTTTTTGGTTATTTTGTGTCTTTTGTTTGTTTGCACTGAACAAACGAGGTATAAGGTGTTATGTAAACTGATTTTTTTTTTTTTTTTTACAGTTTTCCCCATTTCTAGTCTTTATGCTAAGCTAAGCTGCTGGCTTTGGATTAGCATGCACACGAGAGTCATATTGATCTTGTTATTTACAGTAACTCACGGCAGGAAGGTTATAAGTGTGTTTCCTAAATGGTTCAACTATTTGGATTATCAGACACAACAAATCAACAATCAATAAAGTGTTAATGGTTCAATGCTCTCAAGAATTATCAGGATTTCCTGCTCAAATGTAGAGACCAGAGATTCTAAAAGCTTCAACACTCTAAACCCCCAAAAAATACACAGTTTATTGTAGAAATACACTACAAATACAACTTGTACAAATATGAACTTTCAGACATTCCTTGAATTGATCAAAAGTTATGAAAGTTTTCATTCAAAAGTTAAAATGCCATAATGCATTACTGAGATGGGAGCCATAGAAAATGTTAACAATCATTCTGCAACGTGTGATTTCAGGGTATGTAATGATGAATCGCTATGAGGTCAAGGTAGATAAGAAGGTCAGGGAAAAAACTGCATAAAGGCGCATCAAATGGGCAAAATACTGCGAAAATGTCTTCTACATTTTATGTTGCATTGTATGTTTTCTTCATTTGCAAATAACATTTCTCAAAGTGAGCTCATTTGTTCGTTAATTATTCTTGGTGCAAGCTATTTTTCAGGACATTTTTAACAAATTCTGCTTGTGATGGAGACAAAATGACCATTCACTTATTTCCAATGACACCTATGCATAAGGGTGATAAACAAGCTTGTTTGAGAAGATGATGAGTTTCTTCTCAAAAACAGTGACACAAGTAATAAGTCTGGACTTTACTGATATGTAAAACTCCATAATTTTGCTCACACTGTTGTAGAGAACAACAGTTTCTGCAGGAATGCTGCAGAGGAAACACCTGAGGGGAGTTTGCATCATTAACCGGTGGGTGAAATTGCAGAAAAAGGCAATTAAATGTTTCTTTCTTACCTTTTTTTAGAGCCAGGTTTGTTGTCTGACAACATTGGGCCTCATTCACGAACCGTTCTTAAGAAGAAATTTGTTCTTAAGTCCTACTTACGAAGATTTTACGAAGATTGTGGCATTCATGAATTTTTTTCTTATCCAGGATTTTTCTTAGGTAAGAACAAATCCTACGAACACTCAGGAGAACTCTTAAGCACATTTCAGTGCTGACATGTTGGCATGGTTGTGTTGTCTTCTTTTGTTAAGTTCAATAAAATACATTACAGTGACCGTCATATTTATGTATTTATTTATTTCATTTTTTTTTTCATTTTAATTAAATTAAATGTGCCAACGCTTTAACATGAATCAAGTAAATTGGAAATCATGCCATCCATTAGTGATGCCACCCAAGGTATTATTCCAGAAAATAAATTGTTTGCATTGTTGCAACCTGCACTAAGGCTGCTAAATACATTTTCTTCCTCCAAGTGATCTCCTGCAGCAGAACTTCTAGTTCTGAACTGCTGAAGTTTTTTTTCTTTTTACCTGTGCTCCAACAGATTTACGCTTTGCTTTAGGCATTCTGTTGCCGTTTCCTCTGTGAGGCGTCTACTCACGGCCCTGCAGTTCTTTTTATGGGCATTAATGGGCGGTTCCCTATGCTTATCCTATGTTAATTAGACTCACCTGGCATTCATCAATTTAAGAACACGGCAGCGAACAATTCAGCGGCTTAAGAACACGTTGATGAATCTGACGTAGGGTCTTCTTAGAAATCTTCTTAAGAAGGACTTAAGAAAGAATCTAAGAAGATTCTTAAGAAGATATTGGTGAATGAGGCCCAATGTTCTTATCTAACTAAGGCCTTGTTCAAACTGCCAGCCAAAATCCGATTTTTAGCCCATCCAGATTGGAACTGGATGGCTCTTTTGAAGTCTGAACAGTCACAAATCACATGAAATCCGATTTTTGCGAACCGGATCGAAACCACCTTTGGGAGGTAGTTTCAGATCGCATTTGGACAGATGCGTCTCAGTCTGAACGTCAGACGTCAGACGCTCTGACGCCGTTACTATGGCAACCTGTCAGATCAGTCAATAATGTGGCCCAGTCTGAACAGAGCCACATCCGATTTGGACACTTGCTAAAAATAGTGTGGACAGTCAGCCCTAAAAATCGTATTTGAGTAGGAATCTGATTTGAATCAGATTCGCCTGCAGTCTGAACGCGGCCAAAGTGTGTTTCCTCTGATTGACCCACCTGTGAGCATTGCCGAGTCCTCTGTAGGCCTTCTCCTGGTCCTGGACGTGGTTGAGACTCTGAGCCACCGTCAGGTACTTCTCGTAGTACTGGATGGCCTCCTCGTAGTCTCCCAGAGCGTCGTAGCAGTCTGCCAGGTTCCCGTAGGCCCGGCCTCGGTCCAGCATGCTCTCCGTCCCGCTCAGCTGCTGCAGCATGGCCAGCTGCTGCTCGAAGTAACCGATGGCCTCCTCGAACACGGCCATGTTCATCTTGGTGATGCCCATGTTCCCGTGGACCTGCGCCTCCAGCCGGGCGTCCCTGAGCCCCTGCGCCAGGCCCAGCTGGGCCTCGTAACACTGGAAGGTGGTGGCGTAGTCTCCCAGCGCCATGTGGACCGCCGCCAGGTGCCCGAGGGCGCGGCACTCCCCCTGCTGGTCCCCCAGATCCTTGCGTAGGGTCAGCTCCTGACTGTGGAAGGACAACGCTGCATCCAGCTGCCGGAGCAACCTGACAAGAGAAAGAGAACCAGCTCATAGTTTAAATCAAATCAAATCAACTTTATTTATAGAGCCCTTTAACCCATTGAAGCCTGGAAAGCGGATACGTCATTTTGTAGTATTTGTATAAGCTCTCAAATACTTTAATGTCATTTCTATCTGCTACAGAGGCTGAAAAATCTATTATTTAGTAGAAGCATTGACACTTCTGTTAAATTTCCAGAAAAACTTCAGGTTTTAGGGGCTGATTTTAAAATCGCCCAGAGGTTTTACAGGCGTTTCAGGCGTCAATGGGTTAAGACAGCGTTAGCTGATACAAAGTACTGTACATGGCAGGACAGACCAACAATAAAAACAATAAAAACAAAGAACAAGCAAAAACAACTAAAACAAAGCGAGTCTCATGCTGGGTAAAACAAAAAACAGTGAATAAAAGTGGGTTTTAAAATTAATCTTAATTTTAAAAAGCCACAAAGAATTTATAACAACAAAAAATAAAACAGAGCAAAGGCTCATGTTGAGTTAAAAGCCAGTGAATAAAAATGGGGTTTAAGATTCCTTTTAAAAGCGGATACTTTTTAAAATCTAACGACTTTAGATGTGTATGTGGTGAATATGGCATAGCTTGTCTACCTGCACTCTTCAATTAATTTGTAATTGATTTTTTCTAATTTTGTTTGTTTGTTTTCTGTTGTCTTGTTTTGTTTTTTAACTGTACTTATGTATATCCATTGTGAAGCACATTGAGTCTGCTTTGTGCATGAAATGCGCTCTATAAATAAAGGCGCCGTTCATTGGAAGAGCGCAGCGGTGGTGAGGTAGCATATGTCTGAATCAGGGCGTTCAGGTAGGTAGGAGCAGTACCGGAGACAACTTCGTAGGCAGCATTAGAGATTTGAATTTGATGCTGCAGCAGGTAGCCAGTGGAGCTCAATGAGCAGCGGTGTGACATGTGACCTTTTTGGCTGGTTGTAGATATTATGTGATAAGTCTGAGAGAGGTCTACCTGTGAACTGATCCCAGAGCAGAGTAGGCGTCGGCCTCCATCTTCTGGTTGTCGACCTTCTGAGCCAGACTCAGCTGCTGCTGGTAGAACCTGACGGCTCCGGGGAGATCACCCCGACACACACACACATCGCCCAGGTTCCCAAAGGCCCTGAACACCGCCTGCAGGCAAACACAAGCACGCAGTTAGCAACAGTTGTTGCTGTGATAGGAGTAGAAGGAGGAGCAGGAGGAGGAGCAGGAGGAGGAGCAGACCTGTGTGTTGTCCAGTGTTTGAGCCAGAGACAGCAGGTATCTCTGACACTCCTCAGCCTTCTTGTACTCCCCCAGAGCTTTGTGGGCCAGACCCAGGTTACAGTAGGCTTTGGCCTGGGCCAACTTGTCCTGCAGGTCCTTGGCCAGGGCCAGATCCTGCTCATAATACCTAGCAGATGGAGGAAACATGCAAAACATTAGATTAAAAAGTATAATGTAAACATTTCATTACCAGAACGTGCAACACAGAAGAATGAGGATTTATGTGCATTTACACTTTTGTACATACAGTACACTTCATTTATGCATCATGCCATCAACCCAACTGCAAAAGAATAGAATAAATGAATATTTTTTTCTTCACTTTTTTTCATTGCATTGCATGTTTTCTTATGCAACTAAGCCTGCTCATTTGTTTGTTAACCTGTAACACACAACACTAAATGTATGCATCATGCAGCCGACTCCTTGAAATAGTAGTAGTATTCTTTTCTATTTTTCCCCGCTTATTTTACTTTTAGGTTGTAAAAGTAAAAAAATTTTATTCAGTTTGACATTTTTAGTGCATGTTCTGTATGAACTTACTTATAAAACAATATGATAATACTTACTCATGTCAGTTTTGCAATTCAAGTAATCAGTTATTTAGTTATTCAAATAAGCAGTCAGTTATTACTTTTGTGCCATGAATAAGAAAATCTCCAATGCATTTGTACATTTTCTGCTTTTTTCCTGCAGTACAAGTGAAAGTTACTCAGCTAGCAAGATGGCAGAGAGGAAAACCTTTATGTCATGAAAGTAAGTAGCATCAATCCATTTCACTGGTTGTATGTTGAAACATGATTATCTGTACAATATTAAATTAAATAAGAAATTACACTAAGGTAATCTAATAAGTTTTTCTCAGTAAGTAACACTGTAGTGGAGTTACTTTTAAAAGGAATATTCCTTCTAGATCATCACTTATGACCCAGTAGAAGTGTGTGTATCTGCAGAGATGCTGCTGTTCGCTTTTGTTTTCATTTTGTTTTGTTTGGGACGTTTCTATCCATCACGATTTAAGCATAAAGCTACGAAAATGGCAGAGGGGCTGCAAGGTTTTGGAATATAGGGAGGGAAAACGCCAACTAGACAAAAGCTCATTCCCAACAAAAGTGAATCTGGGGTTAACTTTTGCTTTTGTTGAGTTGTGGCGACTCCATGTTTTTTATGGCTGCACGATCAAATCAAAAGGAAATAATCTAGATGTCTAGTCTCAAATGTTTCCCTCCTGACACATTTGATGCCTCTTTGAACTTTGGTATTCCCACTATAATTTAAAATACAGATTGATAGGTGTGTAGATAAAGTTTGTGATTATTTGAGCCTCAGACCTGACAGCGTCCCGGTACTGTCCCAGGCAGTAGTGAGCGTAGCCGAGGTTGTGGCAGACCTTCCCCTCTCCCTCCAGGTCCTGCAGACCCGGAGCCAGAGCCAGGTACTGCTGGTAGTACGGCAGGGCCTGAGCGTACTCTCCTCTCCAGCTGTGGAAGTTCCCCAAGTTTGCTGCAGAAGAAAAGAACATTAGAACATTTTTTAAACAAACCTGTCCTTAAAGTAACTCTTTGTGATCCAACGTCCCGAGTAGCCTGGGTAAACCCATACTGCCTTGCGCGCTCGAATTTAATTTCAAACCTCCAGGCAGTCTGGCAACCAGAGAGGTTTCTTAGCCCTGTTTTAGGATCCAATCACAGAACGGGGAGGGACGGCGCGTACTACTCGGCAGACGGAAGCTTGTAGTTTTGTAGTTTTCTTACGGATCCAACATGGCTGCTGCAGACGCGAAACTCTCTTTAGCTGTAGATGGTGTTTTAAATAGTTTAGAGCGAAAGTTGAAAGGCGAAAGGTCTCTCGGCGGCTCCGCTGTCCCCCGGCTCGTAGCGAGATCACCGGCGTTACGGTAGCGGGGCTATTAGCGCCGCTAGCAGACCGAGAGACCCGCAGCAGCTTGTTTATTGCCCATAAAATCAGTGGACGTGTGTGGCAGAATGACATGAGGGGGAATAAAGCGTGAAAATAAATAATCTTTCAGAAAGCGAGAACTGGAGAAGCAAAGCAGCAAGCAACACTCTCTCACAGACACACACACAACAAACATCCATTTCTGTTGCTCTACTACGTCATCTGGTATAACTGATCTGATTGGCTAAGAGCTACCTACAGACGCTTTGATAGACATTCTAAGCGCCCAATAAACGGCTCCGGAGGATCGTAAACCACACCTCCTCTACGGAGAAATGAACGGCTGGTTTCCAGACTAGATCTCGTTTGAGATTAGTCTGGTGTTAGCCAGGCTACGTACCTAGCGCCCTGGCCTCGCTCTGCGTGTCCCGGAGCTCCCGTGCGATGGTGAGGTGATGAAGGTAGTGCTGCAGAGCGCGGTCGTGAGCCCCCAGAGCCTGGTACGCCACGGCCAGGTTCCCGTGTGTGGAGGCCTGAGACGGACGATCATTCACCTGAAACACAAAGAGGTTTAAAAATCCTGTTTTCACACCAGCGTCTAAATGTTGTGAGTTCAGAGAGTTCACCTCCAGAGAGATCTGCAGCTCCTGGCGGTGGTAGCGGACGGCCTGCTCGTAGATGCCCAGGGCGTGGTAGGCGTTGCCCATGTTGCCGTACGCCCTGCCCTGGGCAGCGTAGTCACTCAGCTCCTGGGCGAAGGCCAGGTGGGCTTTATGCAGCTTCAGCGCTGTTTCATACTCGCCCTTCATCTGGTGGATGATGCCTGAGGTTGAGATGAGAACAGAGAAGATACAGATTGTTAAAATCACAAAAAAAGAAGTAAAACCAACTCTAAAATATGTTTAACCCTTTGATGCACAACATATTTTAACCCCTTCTAATGCACAACATGGGTCAAAAATGACCCTCATTCATTCCCCATGTTATTAAATGCTGCTGTGTGTTTCTGTGCTCTTTTGATATCAACTTATTTTATGATTGAATATTCCAAGGATTCTTTAAATATCTTGTTTTTGATAACAACAGATCATTATTTCCATTTTCCATATTTACATAGCTAACTACTTGGCTAAGTAGCTTGCTAAGCTAACTACATAGCCAAGAAGTTAGCTAAGTAGTTAGCTTAGCATGATACTTAGCTAAATACTTAGCCAAGAAGTTAGCTAAGTAGTTAGCTTAGCACGCTACTTAGCTAAATACTTAGCCAAGACGTTAGCTTAGTAGTTAGCTTAGCAAGCTACATTGTCAAGACGTTAGCTAAGTAGTTAGCTTAGCAAGCTAAAAAATGGATATGGATATGGATATTTTTCACCCATGTTGTGCATGAGAAGAGTAGTGACACAAAAAGGGATTTTATTCAAAAAATGAATAAAGGAAAACATAAAATGAGGATGTATGATGACCAAAAACAAAATAATTGAGGAAAAGTGTCAGGTCACTTTAGACCCATGTTGTGCATCAAAGGGTTAACAAGCACTCAACCAAGCCAGATGGTGCATTCACATGCAGCTTGGATAATCCCATTTCCCAAGTTGGGAAGTTGTTCCTGAGCTTTAAGTCGTAATATGGAAACAACATAGAAGATGTGTTGCATTTTATTGCATTTCAGGGCATTTAAACAACACTATAGTTGTTTCCAGTATTTGTGCAAAAGCAACAGAAAAGGGTGAAATGAAACCGCAATTTTCCAGTTATTCTGACTGAACATGAATGCAGCACAAATGCCGTCTGTTTCAATGTTAACAAAAGTAAAAAATTAATCAGTGTATCAGCCCTGTAGTTCTGATCTGCTCAAAAATGTAGTGCATACTAGACAAGCAGTTTTTCTGTAATCCTGCTGACAAACTTCCTTGACTGAGGCAAACATAGAAAGATCTGAGTAGAAACAGAGAAGTCAAACCCATCTCAAGTGTTTTAAGACAAGTCTAAGTTTAGTCATGTTAAACCAGCCAGAGAGCACATCCTGCAATCTTTAAGTTCACCACTTTGCCTTTCAGTCTCTCCTGCTGCAGCTGGTTGTGGCCTCCAGTCACCGGTGTGTTCAATGTGCTGGGAGGACTGGTACTTTTAAAGATGCATGGCAGATTTTATTAGCGTACATGTTTTTATTTTGGTCTGTTCTACAGTTTTCAGAATCAGCACATTCACAGTGTGACTCCCTGGCCATGCTACAACTATCAGCTGACTTTAAACTTTGGTTAATTAATAACAGTAATTTTAAACTTCGGGCTCGTCCGGGATTTGAACCCGGGACCTCTCGCACCCGAAGCGAGAATCATACCCCTAGACCAACGAGCCACATGTGCACAGAAACACCAGCCTTTCATGTCTCAGTCTCATGCAGGGCAATCAGAGAGCACATCCTGCAATCTTTGCAGTCTGACACAAGAACTTCAGGGGTTTGAACCCAGAACCTCTTACACCCAAAGCAAGAATCATACCCTAGACCAACAAGCCACATGTTAAAGAAAAGTCTCCGACCCACACAACAAGCACCAAACCTGCCCCCCTGAGACCCAAATCCTGAACCATCAGGGACTGGACTGATGTCGCCTGATGTGTGTGTGTGTGTGTGTGTGTGTGTGTGTGTGTGTATGTATGTGTGTATATGTAAGAACACATGCTTCTAAAACCCTGAAGAAGTGCAGCACAGTGAATAATTCACAAGCTACAGTGAGAAAATTCAACAAATCTAATAATATCTGCAGCTGGAGATCTTGCAGAGATCCAGAGCAGGAGGAAACTTCACATCCCGGTGGCGTTCCCGACTTTACTTTGTGTGTATAATGTGTTTCCCCAACCAAAAACAACAACAACAACAACAACAACAACAACATAATGTTGATAATGTTGTGTTTTGTTTTAAGTATTTTTCTATATTGATATAAATATCAATATTTTGAACTGTGCAACTGGAGGAGGACTGCTCCAAACAAAATTTCGTTGTCTTGTACAATGACAATAAAGTTCTATTCTATTCTATTCTAACAACAACAAGAACAACAAGAACAAGAACAAGAACAAGAACAAGAACAATGGAAGAATAGAAGGTAATCAAGAAGCTTTCAAAAAATAATTTTTCATTTTTCATTATGTATTTTACAAAAGTTTACTGAATTATTTATCAGGGATTTTCTTGTTTTTTCTACATTAAGTGCATAGCATAAAAAAAGTAAATTACTTATTACAACAACTACATTTTAACCATAAATTGGATGTTGAAATCTGGAAAATGATTATTATTTTTCTTATTTATTTTCTTTTCTTTTTACAGTGTTGGACACAGGAGAGGAAGACAGGAAAAGTGGGGAAAAAATAGCCCTCAGTGTGTGTGTGTGTGTGTGTGTGTGTGTGTGTGTGTAGTTAACTGCAACCTTCATCTTCTCCCTCTTACAGTTATTGTTTTTACACTCATAACTTGATTAGAACCAGTTTGGGGCCAAACTGTCGTACTGTAATTGTGACTCTCATATACACACGTTAACTGGGTTATCTTCATCTAATCAAGGTTCAAACCAGAGTGAAACATAATGAGATTAACAGGATTTGATTACACATTTACCTTTTGAATGAATGATGTAAGTTCAGTGTTCACCTTTTCAGACTGTTCTTATTTTGCACCTCACAGAAACATCCTGAGAGCAGCAGGGTTTCATGGTATGTGTTAATATGTTCTACGGCCCCCGTAATGCTGCTGAGAATGTGCGTCTTTCAGGACATTAATCCAGTCGAGTTTACAATAATAACGGCCTCACAATAAGCCTCATACAAGAACATTTCCCTCACCTTACATGTTACTATTTCTACAGGATTTTCAAAATCTACGTCTCTTCAAAGTAAAAAAAGTACATAATCCATTAGTGAAAATCAACACAACTTCTTCCACAGGTCTGTAACACTCCAAAATTGTGCTTCTGCGCAAGAGAATTGTCATGTAACAGTTGGTAGAAATTTAAGAACTTTTATTTTGAAGAGGTGACTTTTATTTTGGTGACTCTCCGGTCTCCTTACGGTTAGAGGAGTCCTGTTTTGTTATCCGGTAGAGCAACAATCCTCATCCTGCTTTATTCTTGTGGCATTGCCAGTGAGAATGTTTATTTGTATTTGTATATTTGTTTAGGAGGATTTAACATGTTTTAAGGTATATTTGACTCATGCAAATGGTTAATATTGTCTGTATTATTTGTTTATTTTCAGTTTTACCTTTTATTCATTAAAATCCTGCCAAGTACTTCAAACAGCCTGATCATTGGAGGAGATTTTTGGAGAAATGAGTTTAGCTTACTGTTTCATAACTCTGATGAGAACAGTACAAGAATATTCAAAGTAATTGGGGAATTCTGCAAGTTCCTCTGTTTCTCCTGCTGCAGCTGGTTGTGGCCTCCAGTCACAGGTGTGTTCAATGTGCTGGGAGGATTGTTACTTTTAAAGATGCACGGCAGATTTTATTAGCGTACATGTTTTTATTTTGGTCTGTTCTACAGAATCAGCACATTCACAGTGTGACTCCCTGGCCATGCTACAACTGTCAGCCATCTTTAAACTTTGGTTAATTAATAACAGTAAATTTAAACTTCGGGCTCGTCCGGGATTTGAACCCGGGACCTCTCGCACCCGAAGCGAGAATCATACCCCTAGACCAACGAGCCACATGTGCACAGAAACACCTGGTGACTTATCGACTTCAAAAATAAGAAGGGGAAAGGAGTTTGTGACACATCGTATCACATATCATTCTGCGACTTCTCTGCTCCCCTCTCTGACATCACTACACTTTATAACCACGGACGTATTAAGACAACTGGATACAGAGTTGGAGGCGGGGCTTTGCTTATTCCCTATGAAGTTGCTTGTTCACTTCTGGAGTCTCCAAGTCTGTGAGTGGATTCAGCCTGCAGGACTGAAACCTGCTGCACATGCTCTTCTTCAGACCTGGGTTGTAACAAGTGGTCATTTGAGTTACTGTTGCCTTTTTATCATCTCAAACCAGTGTGGCCATTCTCCTCTGGTCTCTGACATCAAAGTCAAGCAAAAACATATAAATAAACAAATGCCAGAATATTAAGGTAAAGATATTAAACGTCATCTTGATACATTGCCGGTTAAGTTAATTAATGCGTCTCAGTCGCTAAAGTTATTGTTAATTAATTTATATGCGTCAGATGATGATGTACTATGTGCAACTATGCAATTCAGAAAGTTATACATTTCTTTATTGTTTTTACAGGGACAGAAAGTCCCCTGTAAACACAATAAATATCCGTTATTATTATTTATAAATAACTGTTATTGTACTGTACTGTAAAATAAAAAATAAAAAATCACAGAACGTATTTCTTTGGGATACAGCTCATGTCTACATGCCTAATTGCATTGAGTTGCTGCCATGTGATTGGCTCATTAGATATTTGCATTAATGAGTTGGACAGGTGTACCTAATATAGTGGACGATGAGTGCATGTGAAAAATAGCCACTAAAAATTGCTACTAATCTCCAGCAAAAGGTCACCAGTTAACCAAAGATAGATAGATAGATAGATAGATAGATAGATAGATAGATAGATAGATAGATAGATAGATAGATAGATAGATAGATAGATAGATAGATAGATAGATAGATAGATAGATAGATAGATAGATAGATAGATAGATAGATAGATAGATAGATAGATAGATAGATAGATAGATAGATAGATAGATAGATAACTTTATTCATCCCCGAAGGGAAATTCGGTTGTCACAGCAGTAAATAAATAAAAATTAAATACAATAAAATAAAATACTGAGGTAGCATAAATAAAAACAACAATAGAAAAAACACAGAATACAACAGAACAAGGACACTGTTCAGAAATAAAGAAAATGAATTGTTTCAATGTTTCTGTATAGAGCTAGTTTGAGTATTATAGAAATAAAAATATAAAAATGTGGTAATGTTGCAATTACAACATAACCCTGTTTGGATGCTAACTAGAAAAAATATATCAATAAAGACACACAGGTCAGGATTATGACAGTTTGGTCTAAATGTTCCTATACAACAAATCCTAAAAGCTAAGCTCCTATAAGTGTGTTTCCACGGTGCAGACACAGAGGACAGATGATCGGAGGGTCAGACAGGAAGCAGAGGGACGGGGGGGACCAGACACCAGATGGAAAAGGTTACATGTGGCTCTTCATGTCAGCCTGTGGACAGAAACTGTCTCTGGAAGACTTCCAGCTCTGTTTTACTGTCTGTGGTTCCCATACTTACATTAAATCAATATTTAATCACAAATGCATCAGTAAACCTTCATCTCCATGAAGCTTCACAAAGCTAATCACTGATGATTTCATTTACAGCACTCAGACCGAAGAATAAAAAGGGAAATAAAACTGATGCTGCATTCAAAACAACAAAAGCTGACGGAACAAAAGAATAATAATAAAAATGAGCTCACAAAAGCAATTAATTAAAATTAATAATTGCATCTTTAATTGGCATATTCTAAACGGCCGTGCAACTGTAAAAAAAAACAAAAAACAATAATCATCCACGCTCTGGAGAACTGGATAACGAACTCAAAGAATAATGATGCGTATTTGATTCTATTTATTTTAATTTCCAGTTGTGTCTGAAAAACGACTTGAAGTTTGCAGGAAGTGGTGCACTATTTTTCACAGAATGTTCTGGTTTTATCAACTAATATATATGCAGAGACTAAAAAGAAATTACTGAAGTTTTACACTTTATTTTCAGGGACGTGTACTTTTATTTGTTTCCATTTCATGAGACTTTACACTTCGACTCCACTACAACCCTAAAGTGTAAATGCTTTATTTTTGGACACGTTTTAAATGACACATGTAGAATAAAGTGTTTCCAAATAGCAATAGCACTTGGGAGCACTTCGACTCGGTGCAGTAATATCATCACTCCTGAGGGGAGAAGATTTTTCAGGAGTGATGATATTACCGCGCCGAGTCGAAGTGCTCCCAAGTGCTATTCCGCCATACATTATAGTTCTCCTTTTTATCCGCTTAGAAAAGCGCCACGTTTTATTTTGTGTCGCCATACTTGGTCGTTTAACTACTCGTGTAGCTGTATTTAAATAGGGAAAACGTGGAGGAGTTTGGTCTCTTCTACCTGTACATCTGTGTGGATCTTAATGAATGAACTGGGCTAAGCTAAGTGCTAGCCAAGTGGCGCCGCGCGCCAGGGCGATGGAGTGCACGCATTGAGACGCAAGAGGTCTGTATCAACTCGTCTTACTTGACCGAATAACATGTTTTAATATGAAAAAACGGTGGAGTGTTCCTTTAAGGATAACTGGGTATGGGTTCTTATGGGTTAAACTGCACGTTTCTGTAAAAAAGCAATGATCCCGCACTAACCCTCCATGTCTTTGAAGCCACATAAGCTCTGTGTGGAATATGTAGGAAGCAGGGTTACGTGAAGAAGAGGAGGAGGCTGCTGATAAGGAGAGGGAGACCTCGTTCATCAGGGTCTCGCTCTAAGAGGATTACAGCGCAGCCTGCAGAGTTGGCTGGAATCGCTGGTTACAGTTACACCCATCCTCTTAAACTCTGCTCGCACACCAGCCAGAGCTGCTCTGAGGCGTCAGGGCGCCAGATATCTGCAACTATTCTGCAGGACGCTGGGATTCCCCAATGAGAAGGAGGAGGAGGAGGAGAAGGAGGAGGAGGAGGAGGAGATGGTGTGAAGGGAGCAGAGCTGCGAGGATTAGAGGTGTGGAGAATGAGGAGAGATCTGATGACAAGTTTTGAGCTGAGACAGCAGAGAGAGATTAGAGGAGAAAAGGCCTTTCTATCACTGACTGGACACAACACACATGCAGCTGTGTGTCACATTCTGATGTTAATTAAAATGTCTTTCATTTTCAATTTTTTTTTTATGTATGTATGTATGTGGTATAAATATAATTATTATTATTTTTAATATTATTATTATTGTTATTATTATATATATATATATTTAATTCATTTAATTAGCTATTTTATTTATTCTTGTTTATTTGTTTTCTCTCGTTAGTGCTTCTTGCTTTGTTTGCCTATTTATTTTCATTGTGTGATACATATAAATGAGCCATGTTATATATTTTTATATATATGTCGTAGCATCTGCCCCTCATCCACACGCACACACACACATGCACACATACACCTGTGATGCCTCTGTGCAAATCGTTTATCATTTATGTTTTTCTTTGTTGTTGTTTGCGCTGTATGTCTGCTGTCTCTACTTGTGGTCCACATGGTGTAGTGTATTTGTCTCTCATGTCACCTTGTTTGTTACGTCATTTCACCAATAAAAAAATAAAATAAAATAAAAAAAATGTCTTTCATTGCATCATTTTGTGCAAAAATAGTAGAAATCAGGCTTCAAAATGGTTCCATCACAAATCAGTAGATATGTCACAACATACTGAACACTCCAGATCAGATATTGCTGGATTTAGAAAGTGAAAACCATTTTGGTATTAGTTTATGTTGATACTGTCTCTGGTTTTATACACTGTAAAAAAAGATAAACAATAACTGCTCAATAAAATTGAGGCAACAGATTGCATGCAATATTATTAACTAAATCTAACTACATTATAAGTTGAGTTATAACAACTTAGGAAGAGAGGAGAAGAGAAGGTGAAGTGAGGTGAGGAGACAAGGTAAGGAAAGGAGAGGAGAGGAAAAAACAAACACGGGAGGAGAGGATGAAACAAATGACAAGAAGTAAAGGAGAGGAGTAAACAACAAAGGAGGAAATAAAAGAGGAAAGGAAACAAGCAAGGTTAGGAGGACGAGACGAGAAGGAAAAAAGTGTAGAAAGTAGAGAAGGAGGGAAAAGGAGAAAGAAAGGAAGAAAGGAGGAGAGGAGAGGAGAATGGAGCTTGTCTCGTCAGCTCTGAGAGAAAAGAATCATCCATAAATGATGAAGAGAATCATTGATCTGCAGCTCGTCTGTCAGCGACTTCAGCAGTTAGTCTCACACACACACACACACACACACACACACACGCACACACATTCTTGTACTTCTATCTTTGTGAGGACCCTCATTGTAACAGTGAATTCCCTTGCAAGGTTATAATAGTTGTGGATTTTTCATTAGTTTTAGTTTTAATTTTGTTGTGAATTTTTGTTTTCAAATTCAGTTAGTTTTAATGAGTTTTTACAGTGAGTTTGCTAGTTTTAGTTTTGTATTTATTTTTTTTTCCAAATGCTTTAGTTTTAGTTTAGTTTTTATTAGTTTTAGTTTTTTGTAATGGGGTATTTGTTGGGTGGGAGATTAAAAGAGGTCACAGTAAAATTTGCCTTTATTTCCTTTGTCTGATCCATCTTCATTGTGTATGAAAAAGTTGACAAAGACGAAAACAAAGGACATTTTCACTATAATTTTAGTTAGTTTTGTAACCACAAAATACAGTGTCAGTTAATTATCATTTTTTTTGTAACATTAACCCTAAAACAAAGTCTTAAATATCAAAAAAGCCTTTAAAGAAGTGAGGACCGGCCAAAATGTCCTCACTTTGCAAAAAGGTCCTCACTCTGTTGGTTAAAAACGTGTTCCGGTCCTCACTACGTAGGAAGTACAAGAACACACACACACACACACACACACACACACACACACACACACACACACTCTGTCCACTCAGCGGGGGGGTCAGGTGGTTCTGACTCTCAGATTTCACTGCGGCCGCAGAAACTAGAACCTGTTAATAAAACATGAGCTGTGATTGGTCAGAGAGGCTCAGAGGAGGTGATGACATCACACGATCTATGACCAGGGGCGGGAGAAGTAATCAGATACTTTACTGAAGTAAAAGTACTCATACTACTCTGTGGAAATACTCCACTACCAAGTATCAGCTCAATATACTTTGACTATCTGAACCCAACCAGCTGTTTTTTTCTCTTTTTGCATTTTACTCACTGTGGCCTTGTAAAACTTTCAGCAAATTCATTTTGTCTACTTCTGAATATTATCCTTAGTTTCTCTTGTTCAGACAAGGGAAAGAAGAAGATGTTAGGTAAAAAGACATCTCCTACTTTCCCTTGTCTGAACAAAAGAAACTAAGGATAATGTGGCCTTGTATTTCACTGCAAAATATAAAATCTATATGAATTTATAAGTCGTGCAGCTCTATGGAATCAGCACAATCACGGCTAGAAGTGGGAACAACTCAAACATGTCTTTGTGCAGAATAAAACAGTTATGATGACATAAATCATAAAAAAGATAAAGCAAAAGTTGAATTTCTCTGATAAATTATCTTTTTTAAAACTGGAATAAAATGGAATTTATATATAAACACTTTTATAGTGCCCACAAGTGTCATGAATATTGGGAAAATAAATTGTGACTCCACATATTGAAGTATATGAATGTTTCCAGCAGAATTTAATGCTTTTAACAGGATCTGGTTGGTGCAAACACTTTATTTTTGGACACATTTTAAATAACACATGTTGAATAAAGTGATTCTGACAGAAATATCACTATTTTAAGCTTTGTTGTGTAATGGAAACATTCATAACAGATGAGCTGTTCAAGCATTGTCAGAAGGTTAAAACTCTGATAATAATGCCTGTTTTTACAGTTTCTTTCTATGATAAACGCTGCATTTTTGGCAATATTTCAAAGAAAACACTTCTCTTCCAGCTTGGGAACATTTCAGGTAATGTCGCCACAGACACCCAGTTCATATTACTGCAGACACAAGAGTTTTCATCAGAAAAATTAATTTATTTAAGATTATTACTTTGCGTTCAATACTTCAGAAACTGCAGTTACAACCTTGATTTCAAATAAGTTGAAAGGATGTCGTAAATGTAAATAAAACAGAATAATTGTGACATATATTAAATAGAAAACGTAAATTTGTATATGTGACAGTATATTTTATGACTCTGTTAATTATATTTTTGTTATTTAGAATCTCTAAAGTATAGTAGTTGTAAAATAAATGCAATCCACAAAAAAGTACAGTATTTGCCTCCAAAATGTATTGAAGTAAGTGTGAGGTTGCATGAAATGGAAATACTCAATTAAATAGAAATATCTCAAATTTGTACTGTTTTATCAGTCAGCTGGAAGTTTCCATCAGCTGGAACAATAATAAACTCTTCTGCTTCAGTTGATTCAAAGTTTCTGAAGGAGAAAAATCCTTCTGACTGATTTTCAGCCTTTTATCTAAAATTGCATCACATCATCATCCACTTTGTGAAAATGAAATTCATGCAGAATAAAGTGTTTGTTTTTAAGTTTTCAGAGGGCAGATGTTCAGGAGGACACAGTGAGGTCAGCGGAGAAAGACATACTGTTTTCTCATTGATTTATATGCATGTGACATCAGTATTTATGATAATATAATAAAAGTATCACTGTCATTAACTCTATAATAACTTTAAGATTTCTTCTTTTAGTTTCAAGGTTTCTACAGAGTTATCAAGTTAAATTTAATACTTTAATAACACAAATAATGCAATTTAATAGCAGTTTCACAATTGAAACAATTTATTTGACAAACTATTTAACAGTACATCATATTTTCCTCAATTAAAAATGATTAAATAATTTAGGTTAATGCAAGCTTTTTGCTTTATCAGTACCCTTATTGTTTATTTATCATTACTAAATCAAAAAATACAATAAATTAGAACCAGATTAGAATGTCAAATATAATTTTATTATATTAATAGAACAGAAGCAGTATGTTTTCACCTGCAAATTTACTATATAAACTATTTATAATACTTAATAATAATAGGTGATATCTCACTGGGAAAAAGAATGTAAAATGTCAGTAAAATAAATAATATTTTTGACTGAGCTGAAAGCCGAAACAAAGGCAAAAAATGTAAAAACAAAAAAACAAAAACAAAAACAACAATCAAATCAGATTTAAATGATTATTATCAACTCCTCCCTCAGTTCAACTGGATTTTTACCACTGTTTAAGTTGATTTTACTTTGGAAATCAAACTTAAACATGACTTTATTGTCCTCATTCTGAGTTCATCCTGAGTTGTGCTCATTAACATCCCTCCTTTTCTGGGAAATATTTTATACATCACCTATAATAAAGTGTTTATTCTAGCGAGTGTCTGTGGTTATTTTAGGTCGTCATGCTGCATTTCTATTAAATGTGTGAAACAACTGTCGTCTCAGATTGAACTGAATATGAACCAGTCCTTTAAAGGCAGAGTTATTGTTGCAGACATTCAAGTCTTTTCTTCTTTTATTCACAACATGCTCACCTTGTTATTTCTGATGTTTTCCTCCACAACAGAAGAGGAAACCTGCCGAAGCTCCTCATCAATAAATCCTCCAGGGCCACGGAGCCGCCTGATTATAGCTCTGCTCACTTCTCTTCATTATTATTACTTTTCTCATTATTCTGCTTTAAAATATGAAGTCAGTTTAAAGGTGCACACTGGTCCCCCACACACTGCAAAAAAGTCAACTTGTATTTTTTGGCCTAAAACAGTGATTTAAGTTGGTAAAACTTGGAAATATAAATTATTGACATTTAGGGCAATAATGTAAGTTAGCACAACAAAGGAAGCCAGTTGTCTGCTCAAAAACAAGTTGGTGAGTTGTTGTTACTTATATCTTTAAGTTGGGGTTCACAACAAGGGACAATAGTTCTGATAACTCTTATTTCTTTGTTGGGAAATGCGGGAAAGCGGTGATATTCATTAGCGAAAGCTAGCGGCTAACTGATGCTAGCAGCTAACTGATGCTAGCGGCGCTGCTTGTTACAGCTACAAGAGTAGCCATTAGCGTATCAATGCTAACTCAAAATTGTGGTCGCAACATTAGCTAACATTTCATAGCGGCGTTACAATCGTACCAATTCAGCACATTGCAGAAGTTAGCAGAAGTAAGGATTAAAAGTTATTACAATGTAAATTATAAGTTGGTACAAGTTACAGTTGAGTTGACATCAAACTTAAAATATTTAGTTTAATTGTCCAACTTAAAATTTTATCGAAGTTTGTTGCCTTGAAATTTTGAGTTCACCCAACTTTTCTTTTTTTGCAGTGCACATGGAACTACCTCCCTGCAGAAGTGACTGCCTGCATGCTTCAAGTTACCAGATATTCTGTGGAGATGAATGTGTGACATCAGGCCTTAATATGAGTCCAAGGAACGTGTTTAGTGACATGAAACGAGTCCAAACTTCATCCACATCAAAAACTGCCAAAGTTGCTTCCATCCCCTGCAAATCTCTGATTCCCGTCCATTGTTTAGTCTCACTAATCCAGCAAACATCGGTCAGACAATGATGTCAAATCCATCGCCAGAAATGGTCCCAAAAACTGAAACAGCACGGTGGTTATGAGGTGGATGGCCACATTATGGTTCAGTCAGATCCTCCCTTACAAACCAGGATATATTTATCATTTGTCACTGAGAAAAAGGGCAAATGCATGTGTCTTGTCTTTAACCCTTAATAGGACACTCATTGAAATGCAAATTCCAAATTTCAACCCTAGAGAATATTGGAGGATATTGCATACTGCTAGAATGTGTAGCGTGTACGAAATGTAATGTGTATGTAATGTGTACGAAAATAAATATTTTGAGAAAAAAAATTAACGAGATTAAAGTGGCAAATCTACGAGAAAAAAATGCGCAGATTTATGAGATTTAAAGTGGTGAATCTGGGGGAAAAAGCTCCTTTTTTCACACTTTTTCCACATAAATCCAATTAAATGCATATGCACGCTTTAACAATTAGTTTATCTTCATCCTAACGTCACAGGCATCGGCAAAATTTAAAGTTTGGAATTCTTTTTGAACTAAAATGTCTTGAATGTCTTCATGTGACATCAAGCATGTGTCATCAAGCATCATAGTAATTTCTGTTATGTTATGAATTCATAATTGAAACCGTCAAACACAAGCTAAGCAAAAGCTATGGAGCTTTTTTTTCTAGCTTTGCGACCACTCAAAGCGCTTTACACTACAGACTGACTCATTCACCCTTTCACACACACATTCATACTGGTGGCAGAGGCTACCCTAAATGGTGCCACCAGCCACCATTGGGAATTCATTTACACACCGATGAACACATTGGGAGCAATTTGGGGTTCAATATCTTGCTCAAGGATACTTCGACATGTAGGCTGCGACGGTCAGGGATCAAACCACCAACCCTTCTGTTGGGTAGCAACCCACTCTACCAACTGAGCCACAGCCACCCCAGATATCAACACAACACACACACACACCCACCCACACACACACAGCTTTTCATGACTTCGGTCAGAGAGGGGTCCTACCCAGGTTGGAGGACGCTCGGCCCTGAGCCGCTCTGTCCTGAAGCTCCTGAGCGATCTCCAGCTGGTGCTGGTGGTGCTGACGAGCTCGCTCCAGGTCCTGAAGATCACAGGGACGAACAATACTCAGATATTTTAGTCATGTAACACAGTAGTTCTCAACCTTTTTGAGTCGAGACCCCCAATTTAACATGCATGTTGTCCACGATCCCCGCTCACTGAACAAAATCTCACAATTCAGATCACCCAAAAAACAAAAAACAAAGAAACAAAATGACCGAAAAAAGACACAAAATGACTAAAAAAAGACACAAAATGACCAAAAAAGACACAAAATGACCAAAAAAAGACACAAATTACCAAATAAAAGGCACAAAATGACCAAAAAAAAACACACAAAATGACTAAAAAAGACACAAAATGACCAAAAAAAGACACAAAATGACTAAAAAAGACACAAAATGACCAAAAAAGACACAAAATGACCAAAAAAGAAACAGAATGACCAAAAAAGAAACAAAATGACCAAAAAAAAAAACAAATTACCAAAAAAAGACACAAATTACCCCCAAAAAAGGCACAAATTGACCACAAAATGACCAAAAAAGACACAAAATGACCCAAAAAAGACACAAATTGACGAAAAAAGACACAAAATGACCAAAAAGACTAAAACACATGAACACTTTAACACAGTGGAGACAGAGCTGACTTCCAAAATGATTTGGCGACCCCCAGAAATCATCTCGCGACCCCAACTGGGGTCGGGACCCCAAGGTTGAGAACAGCTGATGTAACAAATAATAGTCTTAACAGCACATCATTATTAAGTTCAGGATTGTCAAACTGACCCATGAAAGGGCTGCTGTGCTCCTGCTGGCTGGGAACAAAACCCTGCAGCCACACCGATCCTTTCATGGGTCAGTTGTTGAGTTAATCAAGTCTTCATATTCTCTCATAGACCGACCTGCATGCACCGTGCGGCGTGCCCCAGCCCGGCGTACGCCCTCATCTCCACCGCTCTGTCTCCCAGCTCCTGAGCCAGCTCCAGGACTCGTGTGTGGTACGATATGGCCTTATCGAAGTCCCGCTGGGAGTGGTAGGCACTCCCCAGGTTACTGTACGCCCGCGCCTCCTCACGCCGGTTATCCAGAGTCTGCAAAAAAAAAGAAACATCACCATTTCATCCTCAAGCATAAAGGTCAAAGGTGTCACAGGTTGCTAGATATTATTAATGCTATTCTTCTTTTTTGGTCTTTAAGTTTAAGTTTAAGTTTATAAATAGACTTTATAAAGGAGAATTTAAATTAAACTCAGGAAATAAAGTTTTAAAAGGTGCATCTGCTCTGCACTGCAAAAAGAGCCAACTTGTATTTTTTGGCCTAAAACACTGATTTGGTTGAAGTTGGTAAAACTTGGAAATATAAATGACTGACATTTAGGGCAATAATGTAAGTTAGCACAACAAAGGAAGCCAGTTGTCTGCTCAAAAACAAGTTGGTGAGTTGTTGTTACTTATATCTTTAAGTTGGGGTTCACAACAAGGGACAATAGTTCTGATAACTCTTATTTCTTTGTTGTGAAATGCGGGAAAGCGGTGAAATTTGGACATTAGCAAAAGCTAGCGGCTAACTGATGCTAGCGGCGCTGCTTGTTACAGCTACAAGAGTAGCCATTAGCGCATCAATGCTAACTCAAAATTGTGGTCGCAACATTAGCTGACATTTCATAGCGGCGTTACAATCGTGCCAATTCAGCACATTGCAGAAGTTAGCAGAAGTAAGGATTAAAAGTTATTACGATGTAAATTATAAGTTGGTACAAGTTACAGTTGAGTTGACAAAAATCGAGTTGAGCAAGCTCAAAAACAAAACTTAAAATATTTAGTTTAATTGTCCAACTTAAAATTTTATTGAAGTTTGTTGCCTTGATATTTTGAGTTCACCCAACTTTTCTTTTTTTTTTTGCAGTGTGTGCTGATCTAAAGGCAGGAATCAGGTTTTCTGGACTCACATCAACAACAGATGGAAACTGTTTGATGCTACACGCTTCAACATTTCCAGCTAAAGAGACCTAAAACTGTCAAAACAAAATGACTTAATAAACTCTCAGTAGTCCGAAGATTTGACTTTATTCTGGTGCAGATCTAATTGTCCACAGATGGTCAGTTTGTGTGTGTGTGTGTGTGTGTGTGTGTGTGTGTGTTGGCTGCAGCCACTGGCTGCTCGCTTGCTTTGCAATTTTGCATTTCATCCAAAAAAAAAGTGACATAAAAATTGAAATGTGCACAGATTATTGTCTCTTGTGTTGTTTGTGCAGGAAAAGCTTCAAATATTTGTTGAAACGAGCCGAGTCCTGAACACACACACACACACACACACACACACACATACACACAGTAAGTGTGTTGGATAAAGATAGATGGATCTGCTAAAACACACAGCAACATTATAAAAACTGTAACTGCCGCCCTCCTGTTTCAATTCATCATAGTCTGGAAATACAAATTACACTTCTCTCCATAATAATCCAAAATCAGATTACTGTAAGCAGCTGATGCTTTATATTAAATATGTACATGTGAGATACATTTTAACCAACATCTTCCAGATACTTTCTCACATGGTAGTCAAACAAACAGATTAATCAATGAATAAATCTATTTATTAAACATGCATTTCTATTTTCAGTAGTTTAATATGTCAGAATTATTTGTTATAATGTTACAGCTGTTATGAAAACATCCAAATTTGCCTTTAATGCGTGTCCTTCAGGTGCAAAAATATTCACATATAATAGGCCAAAATAACACAGTTAAATGCATGAAAAAAGTGTGTTTTTTGCACCAAACTGCGCATAAAATGGCATAAAGTGGACATGTCTGTAAAGAGGAGACTCATGGGTATCCATGGAACCCAATTTACATTCAGATATCTTGCCGTTAGAGGTCAAGGGATCTCTATAAAAATGGACACGGACAGAAAAAAACGGTAACGCTTTATAATAAGGTCCTTAATAACCATTAATTAACAAGTAATAAGGCATTGTTCTCGCTTTAGATCCGGTAGTTGCAAAAAGCATAGTTAACTTAGAGTTAACTTATAATAGATGAGCAATAAAGTATATTTTAATATCAATAAGCAAACAAAATAAGATTAATAAAGGCATGGCAAAGACATAATGGGTGGGTCATGGGTGTTTGTAATGCCATTATTAACACTTATATAAGCTTATAAACACACAATAATGTTAATAAGCATATTGTAAGGACTTACAAGGGCCTTATTACTTGTTAATTAATGGTTATTACAAGGACCTTAATATAAAGCGTTACCAAATAATTTAAAATAAAATAACAGATTTTATGAGCTGTTAGCCCATTTTTACTTGATTTATTATTTATTTTAATTTTGCTTTATTTTATTTAAAAGTACCTTTTTTAAAAATTGATTATTATGATAATGATGATGATGATTATTATATTATTATTATTATTATTATTATTATTATTATTATTACATTTAGGGGTTGGTAGGTAAATTCTGGTGTTTATAACATTTATTTTGTATTTGTAATGAAAAACAAATGTTTGTTTTTATGACTTCTTCTCTCTGGTTCTTTGGTTCTCTGGTTCTCTGGTTCTCTCCAGTTTCGGGGGCCTTATTACTTGTTAATTAATGGTTATTACAAGGACCTTAATATAAAGCGTTACCAAAACACCTTATAGTTTGGTATCATTGAGTGAATCCAAACTTTTACTTTGTAGGAACAATCTGCTGTTAACTGACAGGAAAGTTTTTCTCCATCAGAAACATTTCAGTCTCTCAGAAGCAGTTTTGTACCTTAGCGATGTCCAGGTGCTGCTCGTGGCTCTGCACGGCGTTGGTGAAGTCTCCCAGCGCCGTGTACACGGCGCCCATGTTGCCCAGCTGGCGCGCCTCGGAGAGCTGGCACTGCGTCTGTCGCGCCAACAGCACACACTGTTTGTGGCTCGCCAGCGCGTTGGGGTAGTCGCCGATAGCCGTGTACACATGACCCAGACCGCTCAGAGCGCCCGACGCTGCCTGGAACACACAAACACACCAGAGTCAGAGTCACATCACACAGCAAACATGCTCACACAGACATTACACTCTGATATAAAAGGGAATAAGTACATACAAAAGTGGAACTATAAACAATTAAAAAAATATTTAATAATAATAAAAATAATACAAAAAAATAATAAATAATAATAAATCAATAAAAAGCAATAAAATAAATGTAAATACAAAATTTGGAACTATAAAGACAAATAAATAAAACCATGAATAAAATAATAATAAAAAAATGTATCTATAAAGACCCAGTGTGCAACTAGAAATATAAATAAATAAAAAGAATAAAGATGTGAAAATATAAAGAGTAATAAAAAAAAAAAATAATAATAAAAAAAAAAAAATAATAATAATAATAAATAAATAAAACAATAAATAAAACCATTAATAAAATAATAAAAAATATGTATCTATAAAGATCCAGTGTGCAACAAGAAATATAAATAAATAAAAAGAATAAAAGATGTGTAAATATAAAGAGAAATAAAAATAAATAATAATAATAATAATAATAATAATAATAATAATAATAATAATAATAAATAAATACATAAATGAATAAATAATTAATTAAATAAATAAATAAATAAATAATAATAATACAAATAATAATAATAACAATAATAAATAAATACAAAAAAAATTATATATATATATAAGATGTTTGGGTTGGTTTTTGTTGTGTCAGGTTGCACTGAGAGCTGCAGCTTGTTGGACTCTTGCTGGTTTTCATGCTCTCTGCATCGCAGCGTGAGGCGTTCAGGTGTCACAGCTGAGGCTCGTGCTGTGCAGCCAGATTATCATGGCTGCTAGTTTAATCCTGTGTGTGTATTTATTGTCCTTCTGAATTCAAACGTGTATATCAATTGTTTTTCTTTTTACGCCTGTTGGGAATCACTGGATTAGAAATATATCCTTTATTTATCCTGGTTAAAGATTGAAATCTCTTTTCAAAAAGTGACCTGGCCAAGAGAGCAGCCATTAAAACCAGAAGCACAAACCGGCAAATACAACTCTCACACACTATGAATGAGTGAGCACAATACCCAGTAAAAATACCCTAAATCACTAAATAAAAACTCCACAGCAGTAAAATACAACACATAACATATTAATGCAGCAGGAAAATTAATTTTTAAACATTTTACTGCACTATGAATATTTTACTTTCAGTACATGTTGCTGATACAAAACTTTTACTGAAGTTAAGTTCTGAATGCAGGACTTTTACTTGTCTGAGAGTATTTTAACAGTATTTTTACTTCAGTAAAGCCTCTGAATATTTGTTCCACAGCAGTAGCGGTTCTAGACCAATTTTACCAAGGAGGGGGCAGTGTTTAATCAGAGGGGCACATTTAAAGGATATTTAAGCATTCAAAACCTTTATTTTAGCTTATTTAAAAATCGAATTTAAGTTTATTTGGAAGATACAAATACACTGATTGTACGACAATGACATTTCTAATTTTTGTGCACAATTACTTTTTTTTAATAGTGCAGTCCAGTGAGAATGATCTTTATATATATAAAAATATATATATATATAAAAATATATAAATATATATGAATATATATAAATAGAATTATATATAAATATATATATATATAAATATAAATACACACATATATATATATATACATATACATAAACATGTACATATATATATAAACATGTACATATATACATACATATATACATATACATATATATAAATACATATACATATATATATATACACATATATACAAGCTTTTAATGCACAATTAAACTATTATACATTGTACACATTCTGGGTTCCTTTTGTGTACAATGAGATATTGTTTGAACAAAAACTAGGTAAATAATTGTTCCATTGTTCATTGTTATAATCAATGATCATTTTATTATTAATTTTACACAGGGGCCACAGCAGGGGCCAAGGGCTTCTTTACAGGGGCAGTGGCCCCTGGAGGCCCCTGTGTAGAACCGCCACAGCTGCTGGACACTCAGAAGACACAGAGAATATAAAAGGAGTTGGGACGTCAACTCCTCACATCTTAAATGAAAATGTTATTGGATAGTGGAGCAGAGAAAGTGGATCTTTCACATCCTGTTATCCCCTGAAGCTGTGAGTGTGTCAGCCCTCGGCTGCCTGCAGCTCCCTGTTACACCACCACACACTCTTACTGCACTCTGAGCCGTCTAATGACTTCTAGCAGCTGAAACTGCCGTCTAATGACTTCTCCTCTTCAGGCAGAATACCATGCAAATCACCACAAGTGTTTTACACTGTTGTTGTCCTGATCAAAACAAGGCCATGAACTCTCTCTCTCACACACACACACACACACACACACACACACACTGCAAAAAAAGAAAAGTTGGGTGAACTCAATATTTCAAGGCAACAAACTTCGATAAAATTTTAAGTTTGACAATTAAACTAAATATTTTAAGTTTTGTTTTTGAGTTTGCTCAACTCTGAATTCAGATATTTGAACTTATAATTTAACATTGTAATAACTTTTAATCCTTACTTCTGCTAACTTCTGCAATGTGCTGAATTGGCACGATTGTAACGCCGCTATGAAATGTCAGCTAATGTTGCGACCACAATTTTGAGTTAGCATTGATACGCTAATGGCTACACTTGTAGCTGTAACAAGCAGCTCCGCTAGCATCAGTTAGCCGCTAGCATCAGTTAGCCGCTAGTATCAGTTAGCCGCTAGCTTTCGCTAATGACCGAATTTCACCGCTTTCCCGCATTTCACAACAAAGAAATAAGAGTTATCAGAACTATTGTCCCTTGTTTTGAACCCCAACTTAAAGATATAAGTAACAACAACTCACAAACTTGTTTTTGAGCAGACAACTGGCTTCCTTTGTTGTGCTAACTTACATTATTGCCCTAAATGTCAATAATTTATATTTCCAAGTTTTACCTAATTAAATCACTGTTTTAGGCCAAAAAATACAAGTTGGCTTTTTTTGCAGTGCACAAACACACACACAGTTTCTCTGATGAGAGAAATGAGAAAGCAGTCGCTGCATTCCTGCTCCGGCTTCAGTAATTTGAAACCTGCCGACTCATTTGCAAACTAATCTTAAGGTTATTGGTATTGATCAGAGGAGTCATGGGAAATATTCGTCAGCGCGCAGGAAGTCTGTTCCAAATCGACACATTTATCACTGTGGGCTGTGTCTGCAAGAGGCAACAACACCAACAAACACATTATAAATCACTAAAATATAAATATTCTTATTATATAGCAGATTTTCAATACATTTAAGGAGTTTATTGTACAAAAATACATTTAAATCAAGTGTTTCATGGCAGATATTGATTTTGAGACTCTTTGAGGGTCTTATTTTTTATTTTTTTCAATTGATTTAGTTTATATGTTATGCAACAAGACTAGAAGAAATGTATAAATAAAAAAGTCCCTGTGGCAGCTCTGCAGTGGGAGCATGCACTGGCAGATGAATAAACACTCAATTTCCACGTTAATTATATGCAGAAACATTTCTGTCTCTGCAGAGAGAGCTAGCAGCAGGATGGTGACACTTCAGTCTGACAGTCATCAGTTCATGAAAAACTTTAATGAATGTCCAACTGCTGTTTATGTTTTAGCTACTTTAAATGAGATCCAACTCCAGAAACAGTGTTTCCATTCACAATTCACAAGAGAAAGCCTTAATTGCAAAAACCCCACATGTATTCTAAGTTGGGTTGCATGATTTGAAAAAAGCACTGCAATTATTTTTGATTGATTTTGATATTGTGATTATTATATGAGTCATGATATTATATAATAATGTTAGTTTTTTATTTATAGTCTATAGGTTTCACTGAACAATATATTAAAATGATCAAAACGATTATCGATTGCAAGAAAAAGTCACAATTACTGAAACTGAACAGTAATTATGTTTATTTAGCTATTTATTTTATTCCTATTTATTCTTTCTTCTCTCAGTTATCATTTATAGAACTGGCTGTCAATGTAATAAATTGTTTGAATAATGTATATTTATGTTAAATATTATTCATTAAAGTTTATATGATTGAGAAAGTAGCTCTGTTGGGTACATTTGCAGAGTGGCTTAAATCGGTGCACAATCCACATAAAAAGGTCTATTTTCATTCCAGCTCATACAATTATTTTATTGGCCATCATATCGCTTATTGATGAATTTTCTCCCTCTAAAATCAGTTTCAGCATCGGTCTCAAAAACCCTGCATTGGTCGGGCTCTAATCGTGAAAACTTTTTTAGTTAGACGATATATTGTCTTGTTGTATATTGTAAATCATATTATTGTGATTTTAAGACTGATATATGCCACTGTTATATAATGATATTAGGATTATAAAGCAAGTATACTGTTTAATTCTTAAGAATATGCACACATGAATGCGAAAAGAATATTAAAATATCCTCCATAAATACACTGCAAAAAAAGAAAGTTAGGCGAACTCAAAATTTCAAGGCAACAAACTTCGATAAAATTTTAAGTTGGACAACTAAACTAAATATTTTAAGTTTTGTTTTTGACTTTGCTCAACTCTGAATTTCTCTGGCACGATTGTAACGCCGCTATGAAATGTCAGCTAATGTTGTGACCACAATTTTGAGTTAGCATTGATACGCTAATGGCTACTCTTGTAGCTGTAACAAGCAGCGCCGCTAGCATCAGTTAGCCGCTAGCTTTCGCTAATGACCGAATTTCCCAACAAAGAAATAAGAGTTATCAGAACTATTGTCCCTTGTTGTGAACCCCAACTTAAAGATATAAGTAACAACAACTCACCAACTTGTTTTTGAGCAGACAACTGGCTTCCTTTGTTGTGCTAACTTACATTATTGCCCTAAATGTCAATAATTTATATTTCCAAGTTTTACCAAATTAAATCACTGTTTTAGGCCAAAAAAAACCAAGTTGGCTTTTTTGCAGTGTAAAAGAAGAGAGGGTATATATTATTTTATTCTTCTGTTCATTGGGATTAGGCACTGTGAAAACATGCTTTCAGGTCTGTCAGCCTGTAAACCCAGTATGTCAAACATCATGTTTCTGAAAATGGAAATGTACTTCCACAACTGGTAAAGTTGAAGGAAACACGTTGAGATGTGTTTCTACCTGTGAGCAGCGTGACGTGATTATAAACAGATCCTGACCTGAGGAGCTTCACACTGTAAGGATGATCTGTTATATTCAGTCATGATGAAGTCAGAGCAGCTTCGAACACTAAGAGAGAAGAGTGAAAACATGACTTTGACCTTTGAAAGCTCACAGCGAGGGACAGCGAGGAACCAGACGGAGACTGTAATGAAATGTTTGCAAGTTTAAAGAACGTGAGAGAGAGAGAGAGAAAAAGAGAGGGGGAGAAGGAGCTATGAATTATTGAAGAGACGTTATTAGCATGTTCGTTACTCATTTAAATCCCAAACACACTCTGTTTCTCTCATTCTTCTACAGAAACACGAGGGAGAATTTAATTCTCAGACACAAAACTCATTAATTATCGAAAAAGGTTCATATATGGGTGTTACTGACGTCAAAGCCAATTATATTTACACATACTGTGGAAAAATAACTTTTTTTGCACTGTAATTAGTTAGTGATTACAAATATAGATTCTTACCAAAATACACCAAATACACATAATCACATTGCTATGAGTCAATTAATAATAGTAATTGATAATATTTGTAATTGTAATATAATTGTAATATATTTGTAATATTTGTAATAATAATATAATAATATATTGTAATATATTTGTAATATTTGTAATATTTGTAATTGATAATAGTAATATCAATTACTCCCTTAAATGTGAATAATTTCCATCAATCAGGAGAAGTGTTTAAATTATTTTAATATAATCTGTTTATAAATGCAGTCCGATGGAAAGTTTAAGAAACTATGCCAAGCTTTTATTATAACTTGTAGAAATAATTTGCGTTTAACATATTTACATAATAATTCTTTGAGGGTCATTTTGTGCCTTTATGGGATAACTACCAGCATTCTTTTTAATGACCAGCAGGGGGCGACTCCACTGGTTACAAAAATAAGTCAGACTGTGTATAATAATTATATGAGAAAATGACTCCACTTCTGACTTGATTTATTGCCTCAGTAATAAAAAAAAAAGTTTTTCAAAATAAGTTTATGGTCTCAATTATTTTTGTTTTAGTAGCTGTCAACTTTCACAGTGTGTTTTTACTTCATCAAAGTTAACTGGAACATTTTTGGTCACCTAAAAGTGTCCTATTTAGCATTCAGGTGGACTAAACAACATTTTAAGGAGCTGGTTGCTCCTTTTTTCCTGCAAGAACATTAAGTCTGATTTTTAGCCAGAGTTAACAGGAATTACAGATGCACCTGCTAATGCTGCAGCATCCTCCTCTGCAGCTCCAGTTAGTCTAGAAGAGCCTTAACATTCAATTGTTCAATTCACATTCAAGTTAGCATAGCGCTAAACAGGAAGTAGTTTGCATGGTAGACACAAGTCTTTAGTGCGCTGCTCCACGGACCCAATAGATGCAAAAGAGCTGCAGAAGAACCACCCGGGTATTTGTTATGTCCAGAAGTCAAACTTTTTTGGCTTCATGCTCCACTGAGCAAATTTCATTGGAATGAACAGAGCTCCGCCTCCAACATTGTCCCTCACCCCTGGACCATCAGGTTATCATGAAAATTAACTGAACTCAGTTCTATATATGAGATTTTACTATATTATATTTACTATTTTACTATATTTACTATATTTTACTATCTATTACTATAGTAGCCAACAACTGTGCACAGAGTAATGGCGTCCTGAGCAGAGAAAGAATACGCTGTAAAAAATAACATGTTTAATTTACGGCAAAATACCGGCAGCTGTGGTTGCCAGAACTTCACCGTAAATAATACAGTGATTGGTTTTTTTCTACTGTAAATTTAAATGTAAATATCAGCAAAAACTGTAATTTAGACTGAATATTCCCGTTATTTTTAGGGTAATTGTGTCATTGTGACATCATGGTACTTCTCAATTAACTTTACATGAAAATGTTATATTTTTACAGCAAAACTGTGTGTTTCCTACAGTTTATGACAGTAAAAGTAAAAGTTTTGTGCTATTCTTTGATTTATAGTAATTAAAAGTGTCTTCTACGGTGATATAAAATTTTTAATTTGACGCCCTGTTTTTGATATAATTTGACAGTGTTTTACTGTAATTCCTTCAAACATTTTTTAACAGTGTACTTTGAAACCTGCATTGTTTTATTCATGTTTACTTGCAAACAATCTTCTTCTGTACTGTCTTTTATTGGTGCATTTCTGCATATCTTGGCTAGATCAGTAGAATAGTGTGAAACCATTAGCTGGATACATGTGTGCCCTCGTGCAGGACAAACAAAACAAGATCCCCCAAAAAACTTCATACTCTCCATAGTGCTTCTATGGTCAGAAATCTCCACAGGAAACCTTTACACAGGATCTGAATGTTTTTATGTAAGAGAAGCAGAACTTCTGATTTAAAAGCACTTACGTTAGAAACTGATCCTTCAGCTCTCATGTTAATGAATAAATGAGACTCACTCAGACACCGTGTTACTTTAACTCGGAGCCTTAATGAATGCCAACAAGTGAAAACAAGCAAACTGACCTTTAGTGGAATTTACCTTCTAATTAAAATCAGGACAAACTGCTCTTTTCACTTGTGTTCACGTGTGTCTTCATGTGTGTGTGTGTGTGTGTTAAAGACGACGGCTCACACCGATTGAAATCCCAATTCCCAGCAAAGTGATGAGTGTAAACACATAAAATCCAGTTGACACATCTCCGAGGCGGGAAAGGGAGATTTAATAAATGACGAGCAGGCTTCTGTGTGTACAGTCAACCGGCCAGACGAGTGTTTGATTTCCCTCAAGGACACAATGTTTCCTCCGCACGAGAAAACACTGAAAAAAATCCAATCATGTTGTGTCTGGGGCCGTGAGCTGCTGCACAGTGTGTGTGTGTGTGCTGTTTATGTCTGTGTTTATACATATAGATAGAAGCAAAAGATGGAGAGGCTGACAAGAAAATCAAAGGTGCAACCTGTCGTTATTATATTTTTATATAATGTTGCGGGGAAATCTCATTAGGAGTCTCTGTGTGGGTGGAAAAGGGAAAGTTAAAAGAAGAAGATCTCTAAATCTAAATAAAGAGGAGAGAGGAGAGGAGACAGAGGAAGATTAGCGGCGGCTGCTGAGCTCGATAAAGTGGCCGGCAGAGATGCAGGAGGTTTGGGGAAGCGACGCTCAATCACCCAGAAAATATGGGCTTTTCACCCTCAGCGTGGGATAAAGGCAGAAATGAGTTCTCCTGCAGCGTCAGGGGGAAATGACAGATCTGAGCAGTTCTGTGTGACTCTGAGAGTAAAAGTCTGAGTCAGTACAGAGGTGAGAGAGGACACGGGGACAGGAAGAAGCCTGATGCAACAAAATTCACCATTTAAAGCCTAATAATGCTCTTTTTGGCCGCCCAGACTCCATCAAGCTGATCACCAACCACCTTGGAAACACTTCCACCCTCGTTAAACGCCACGGGCAAAAACCTTGGGTAACACTTTACAATAACCATCATTTATAAACTGTTTATAGACCATTTAGAATGGTAAATACATAATTTATTAATGTTTAACTAACTTAATCATGTATAAATGGCAAATAGATGTATTATTCATTCATAAACATGTCTATTAATGTAAGTTTATAGTTACTTTACCATTAACAAACAATTAAAATCAAGAGACCATAGCTGTGTTTCCATCAACACATTTGGATCTTCTTTTTTGAACTTTTGAAAATGCACATAAAACTTTTTATGCTCGCTGGATAAGTTCTGACGTAACCAACATTTAACTCACATGACTGATCAGCTGTTTCCTGACATGAGAGAACAATTATAAGTTGCCCAGTTGAATCTAATTCCTGAAGACATTTTTCCTTTCGTTAGTGGGCATAGTTGTCCCATTAGCAACCTCTTTTTTTGATTATTTTTTTCTGTCAATCTCTTCATCTCCTCCTGTTTACTGACGGATTAGCCTACAGCAATACATCACACTGCCATCTTCTGACCACAGTATGTTACTGCAGCTTTGTTTATTCGCTCCAAACAAGCTGATGGAAAATCACTAATTCACATTTTCTTGAATGGAACATTTCAGAATTTTGCTTCAAAATTCGCTTCAACTTCAATGGAAACAAGGCTACTGGCTACACGTCTGATTCAGAGTTGGTTTTAAGCTTCTCCTCTTTGTCTATAAAGCCCAAAATGGAGTTATATTTTATATAATTTTATATAATAGTTCATATTTCAGATCTTTCAATCCCTTATTCTACCTCCTGGTCACTCAGGTGGGCTGACTCTGTGGGGGCCGTGCTTCAGTTTCTGTTGCAGCGGGGTAAGGGGTTAGGGGTTAGGGTTTAGGGTTTAGGGTTTATCAGGTTTAGGGTTTAGGGTTCATCAGGTTTAGGGTTTATCAGGTTTAGGATTTAGGGTTTATCAGGTTTAGGGTTTATCAGGTTTAGGGTTTATCAGGTTTAGGGTTTATCAGGTTTAGGGTTTAGGGTTCAGGGTTTAGGGGTTAGGGGTTAGGGTTCAGGGTTCAGGGTTTAGGGTTTAGGGTTTAGGGTTTAGGGGTTAGGGTTTAGGGTTTATCAGGTTTGCCCACTCTGTCGACTCTTTTAAGTCCAGGATGGAAACATCCTTTTATTATCCCATGTTTGAGTGTGAATAATTGTAGACTGGTGCCTATCATTTATTTATTTGTCTCTTTGTGCTAAACTGTTTTTATCTGTTTGTGAACTTGAACTCTCTGCTCTGGTCTATGCAGCACTTTGGTCAATATGAGTTGTTTTTAAATATGCTTTCTAAATAAATTTGACTTGACTTGTGACGTTTCTGTCACTTTGGCATGCTAGAACTGTAAACAATGACCAGGACATGGAAGAGGGAGACTTGGCCTGGATATCTGTCAGCTATCAGATATCTGCTGGCTTCACCCGAACCGCTGAAACATTAACCTCTGTCCACAAACGCTGAATCATCATCAGGTTTTTTTTTGTGGGGCTGTAGTCAATAAAACACCTTTTATGATGATGCAATCTAACAAAATACAGCCTCAACAACCATTATAGGGACAAATAAGCTCCTTTCTGACACAAAGAATGTCAAACTTTAAAAAGGTCATGTTTATTTTATAAATACGGGAGCAACTATGGGTTATATTAAATATTAACTCATCTGTTGATCTTTTTTTTTCATGTAGATGATAAAAAACGATACGATTTACAATAACCATCTAAGTAATGTTTATAGATGGTTTATAAACCAATTATTAACCATTTACAAAATTCTATACATATTTTAATCTTTAAATGTTTTCAAACAATTTCTTAAAGGTATAAGAATCATTTTGAAATCATTTACATACTTAATATGGTGTTAAAAATGTTATAATGAGTGCAAAACTATCAATAAACTAATAATTATAATGTAATTGTTTGTTTATGGTAAAGTAACTATCAACTTACATTAATATACCATCTATTTGGAATTTATAAATTATAGTTCAACATTAATACATTTTCTATTTACCATTCTAAAAGGCCTATATACGGTTTATAAATGATGATTAAACATTAATAAACTATCTGTTTACCATTTATAAATGGTTATTTACCATTTATAAATGATGGTTATTGTAAAGTGTTACCGTTTTGTTTTGTCCAAAACGTAAAGAAATAAAACAATTTGTCAGACTCTAACGATGAATTGATTTCCACAATTTTTGCTCATTAATTGTCTGAGTGTTTTAATCACAAAGCAGCTGTCCTGGACTGAGTTATATTGTTTTATAAAGGTACTGCCTCTTGTTTCGGGTCCGACCCTGTGGGTTAAACATTAGCTCTCTGCGGGCGGCGTTTGTGTCTGGAAGCCCTGAAATAAACACGTGTTTGTGCCTCGGCAGAGCAAACACACGGTGGGAGATATGGATCTGTGCTGATGACCGTGTTTCAGCCGCCTCGGGCTGTGCACCTATGGAGGAGAGGCTCAATAATCTGTCTGTCGAAGTACACACACAGACGTAGAAAGTGTTTCTAGACAGAAGTGATGTGATGGAAGTGTTGAAGCTCAGAAACACGAGCTGACACAAAGTATTTGCTGCTTTCATTAAAATGAACTTACTCAAAGCCTCATCCGTCTTTCTGACAGCTCTTCAATCCGCCTCTCCACAACCAGGATGCAATCACATGCTGTTAAGTGACTGTGTGTGTGTGTGTGTGTGTGTGTGTGTGTGTGTGTGTTCTTGTTCTTCCCACATAGTGAGGACCAGAACACGTTTTTAACCAACAGAGTGAGGACATTTTTGCAAAGTGAGGACATTTGGCCGGTCCTCACTTCTTTAAAGGCTTTTTTGAGATTTCAGACTTTGTTTTAAGGGTTAAAGGTTACATGATAATGATAATTAACTGAAACTGTATTGTGTGGTTACAAAACTAACTAAAATTATAGTGAAAATGTCCTTCGTTTTCGTCTTTGTCAACTTTTTTCATACATAATCAAGATGGATCAGACAAAGGAAATAAAGGCAAAATTTACTGTGACCTCTTTAAATCTCCCACCCAACAAATACCCCAAAACTAAACTAAAACTAGCAAACTCAGTCTAAAAACGAATTAAAACTAACTGAATTTGAAAACAAAAATTGACAACGAAAATTAAAACCAAAACTAATGAAAAATCCCAAACTATTATAACCTTGCCAGGGAATTGACTTTTCCAATGAGGGCCCTCACAAAGATAGAAAAACAAGAATGTGTGTGTGTGTGTGTGTGTGTTATTGAGCTGTGTGAGGGTCCAGTGGAGCCTTCAGCATCATAACAGTGGCTGCAGCACTGTTATAATAAAACTGTACATTACAAGCATCGTATTGAGTTACAGCTGAAAGATCTATAATAATAATAATAATAATAATAATAAGTTTAGCTGTGCAGAAATTTCAGATAATTAAATAACAAAACTGACCAAAAGATAGTGCGCAAACTTTTATACTTCTGAGGAAAGTTTTCTCTTCCCTCCTGCAGGTTATTTATGTAAAACTTTATTACAAGTACATTTGTAATGTTTATATTGAGTTCGTTAAACTTATTGTGTTATTATGTTAAACACATATTCAGTTTGTCGCCCGAAGTTAAGTGAGAAGTTTTTGATGGACTTGCATGCCAGAGGAGAAACAACAAACTTTTATTACGGCCGCTTTCAGATTTTAGGATGCATACAGGAACTAATTATGCAAATGTACAATTATTAAAAGAAGGGCTCCCTTTTCCTTTATCATAATCTTTGGAAAGTGGAATGGAGCAAAAAGTTGTCTTTATTTTATAAATATCTAATTGTGCAACCAACATTTCATACAAATTTAAAAGAGTCTTAACCTTTAAAATCATAACTTTGAAGCTATTAAGTTCTTATATACCATAATGAAATATACCATTTGATGCATGGTATCCATCCCACTCAAACCTCACAGACAAAGTATCGTATCTCAATGCAGGAAGCACCAACAAACCAAAGAGAACAAATAAAAACAAAATAATCCAATAATCTATCTGACAAACACATCAAACTGATTACACACAGAGCAGAGAACACAAACACGATCGAAGGAAAGCACACATCTAAGAGTATTGATCCGCACACACACACACACACACACACACACACACTTGTACAATATTAAGGAGACAATAAAAACGCTTCACAGACACAGAAACATGAGAATAAATAAAATAATAAATCCTTCCATGACACCACAACACACACACACACACACACACACACACACAGAAGAAGAATTTTAATAAAAATATTCTACATACATAAAAATCTTTGTAGCTGTATCAAGAAAATGACCAAAAAAGGCCACAAATTGACCAAAAGAAAAGCCAGAAATTTACATAAAAAAGACACAAAATGATCAAAAGAAGACACAAATTGACCAAAAAGACACAAAATGACCAAAAAAAGACACAAAATATTAAAAAATAAATTAAAAAAAAGGTAGGTCACGTGTATTTCATTAGAATCACTTGTTATTAGTTAGAGTACACTAATTCTAAGGTATTTGTGGTTCATTGAGATTAGATATTTTTACTGGTTTTTGAAAGTCTTGACAAGACACATTTTCTTGTTCCATTGGCAGATAATTTTGATATTTTTAAGCAAAATACACCTAATTTTTGTACTTTTTTCCTTGTTTTTAAGAGCTGACAGTGTAATATCAGGCCTGAAAAAACTCTCAGAAGTGAAACAGATTCCAGTGTTGATCTATTTAGTTAAACTGGAATATTTCCTGAATGTCTAAAGCACCAGATCCTCTAAAGAGCTATAGACACTCTCACTGTCCTGTTATTGGAAACCACACACACACACACACACACACACACACACACACACACACACACACACACACACACACACACACACACACACACACAAACAAACATATGGAGGTAGTAAAACCAAGGTAAACACACACAAACAACCCAAACAACCTGCCAGCTTCACTTTGTGTTGGAGACATAAAGGGGCCAGAGTCTAATCTGTAACAGTGATCTAATTAACTACGCTTCTCACAACTGTCCAAAGTGTTTGAGAAGAAAGACGGTGAGTTCCTCTGGCGCCGCCGAGGAAAAGGACAAGAAACAGGAAACAGAAAACACCAGAGACAGAGAGAGGTGAAGTTTGTTTGTCTTTCCATTTGGGTTCAGATCTGTCATCATATCATGCACACTGGAAACTAACTTCATCACGAGTTGCATAAACAGAGAATTAACACAGCAAAGTGTACACTACCGGTCAAAAGTTTTAGAACACCCCAATTTTTCCAGTTTTTTATTGAAATTCAAGCAGTTCAAGTCAAATGAACAGCTTGAAAGGGTCCAAAGGTAAGTGGTGAACTGCCAGAGGTAAATAAAAAAAGGTAAGCTTAATCAAAACTGAAAAAAAATGTACATTTCAGAATTATACAAGTAGGCCTTTTTCAGGGAACAAGAAATGGGTTAACAACTTAACTCTATGGAGTCTTGGGCTATTTTGTCCATTTTTGAATTCTTTTCATGTCTTTGTAAGTCATTTTGTGTCTTTTTAGTCATTTTGTGTCTTTTTTTAAGTCATTTTGTGTCTTTTGGTGTCTTTTTTTGTCATTTTGTGTCTTTTTTTAGTCCTTTAGTCCAACATAAAATGTGATCTTGAATCTTTTTTTTACTTTCAAAACACTATCATGCTCAATCAAGAATTTTAAATGTTGCAAATGTGCATTCATTTCAGAGTAAACTGAGACATTAAACTGCATCATTTTCAATTAAATTCTGGAAAAGTTGGTGTGTTCTAAAACTTTTGACCAGTAGTGTATATATTATTGTTACAGCCGTAAAGTCTCTCTGCTTTGTGAGGACACAAACAGGCAGCATCATCTCTGCAACAAGTCTCCTGATTCAGACTGGACTCAGCAGAAAGTGGCACAGTGAAATTTCTCCGACATAATTTGCTTAAACTAGGTCACCTGCTGACTACCTGCAGGGTGAGTTTGTGCTCTACTGTAGCTGGCAAGCTAACAGCTAACACACCATCCAGCTGGCAGCTTACTGAGGCCGGTCACTCACAAAAAGCTCCGGGAGCGTATCTCTATTTTATCTGTCCTCTGCAGTTTATTCTGCTACTGAAGAAGGAAAAAGCACCAGATCAGAACGTTATCACACTATTAACGGCCGTTTATCAGCGTCCCTTCTCGTAGTATCTTATCTGAAATTCAAAGGCCTGCTCCACCTTCTAGTAGGTGTAATAGGTTGTTATCAGCTCACTGTTTCATGACATTTTACTTTCAGTTTTGTTCGATTAAAGCACCAAAAAAAGGGTTTTGTTTGGTTTTAGCTACAAAACTTCTCTAAGGTTAGGGAAAAAAAGTTCAAGGTTAGGTGTTATAAAAGATAGGGTAACGCTTTATATTAAGGTCCTTGTAATAACCATTAATTAACAAGTAATAAGGCCCTTGTAAGTCCTTACAAGATGCTTATTAACATTATTGTGTGTTTATAAGCTTATATAAGTGTTAATAATGGCATTACAAACACCCATGACCCACCCATTATGTCTTTGCCATGCCTTTATTAATCTTATTTTGTTTGCTTATTGATATTAAAATATACTTTATTGCTCATCTATTATAAGTTAACTATAAGTTAACTATGCTTTTTGCAACTACCAGATCTAAAGCGAGAACAATGCCTTATTACTTGTTAATTAATGGTTATTAAGGACCTTATTATAAAGCGTTACTAAAGATAGTTAAATAAAGTAAAATAAATACAGGGATATGCCAAATTCTTATAATTGCAAGAACAATGTCACCACCAGAATTTAGTTAAGTAAATCCACAATCTACAATTATTAATTATTCTGATAATATTATATAATATTATTATTATTTAACTCTGAAATGTAGTGGAGTAGAGGTATAAAGTATCATAACACTGAAATACTTGAGTAAAAGTACATTAAAGTAAAGCTACCTTCCACCACGGCTTAATGAGCAGCCCAGAAACACAAAATAATCACATTGTAGGGGCTAGAAGCAGAAAATAAGCAAAATTAGCTATAAATACCAAAAGCAGAGAAGAAGAGACCAAATAGCAAGCTTGAGAAGGAAGTTAGAGAAAAGGAGAGAGTGACCGAGCAAGAAGCCGCTAGACAAGAGTAAATCTTCAACTGGGTTTTATGGAGCTTCTGAAGACGCACTGAAGTTAAGTGACATTAATCAAACTAATATAATTTACTTTTGACTTCACTTGGAGGTATAGATGACTATATGAGTCTGATAATGACCAAATAGGCTAGAAAAACAAGCTCTTTGAGCTATAGAGTGCTGCAGGGATGAGTCGTTTTTGTAGGCTGGCCGAGAAGTTAACTGGTTTCTCCTACAGAGAGCCAGCAGGATGTTTCCACTGATGTTGGATTGATGCATAAAATAAGCTCTGTGGCACACAAAAGTTTATGATACCTGCACGTACATGTTTTGTTTAGCAGGATAATCCTCACAAATGAACACAACTTTTTTTATCATTTTTTAACACGGTCACCCTCAGCATCATCAACACTAAGCTGAAGAAGATGTTTAATGTCCCCAGACAAGCTCTGCAGTCTCATTAAGCATAAAACTCTAAACCTCTAAATGCATAAGTAGGGTATGAACTCACATATTTTCTGACATAAAACAAAACAAAGAACAATATTTCTTAAACTTGAGTTAACAACAAACCTTTTTTTCAGGCGTCTCACCAAAAAAACCCTCAAAACACTCGTTCACTTAGAGAGAAAGGAACAAGTACAAAAAAGCAAACTTATTTACAGTGTTAGGACTCATTCCTGCAGCACACTTCCATCAGCCTATATAATAGAGCTCTACCATTCTTCTTTTGTGAAGCATTTGATACTTATGCTGCAACACAGTTAATTAGATATGCAACTCCCTCCATTTTATTAATTTACACTCATTGTGACATCCCTGCTGGGCGGCTGTCTGCATCTGTCTCTTCTGTGGACATGTGCCATGCTCTAATATCAGCCTGGTGTATTTAAGTTGGTAACTTCAGAAGCAAAAACTGATCAAACCAACAGTGGAGCAGGTGGAGGGCTCTGCACTTGAAGTGAGGCTGCAGATATAAGCAGCATAGGTTATGATATGAATAAACCTATATAATAATGTGCATGCAGACGCACCTCCCTGTCCTTGAGCTTCATGGCGAGCACCAGCTGGTTCCTGTGATTGGCCAGCGCTTCTCTGTAGCTTCCTTTAGAGAAGAGGGCGGAGCCGAGGTTCCCGTGAGCGCGGCACTCACCTGACTGGTCACCTGTGGGCGAGACGGAGAGAAGGTGAGGTTGACTTCCTGTCCTCTCTGCACTCTTTATAGTCAGGCGGCTTGGGACCAGATTTAATTATAATGGGGACACGTCGGACAAAAGCACCACATTTTTTCCACATGCTTTCTATCACTATAGGTTTCAATTTTTGGTAGGAGCCACTTCATCAAGATTGTGGATCGGAGATGGCACCCATATAAAGTCTATGAGAACCAATATATCTTCCAAGCCACTTAGATTAAAGCACCAAAAAAAGGGTTTTGTTTGGTTTAAGCTACAAAACTTCTTTAAGGTTAGGGAAAAAAAGTTCAAGGTTGGGTGTTATAAAAGATAGTTTAAAAAGTAAAATAAATACAGGGATATGCCAAATTCTTAGTAGTTGCAGCCATATAAAGTCTATGAGAACCAATATATCTTCCAAGCCACTTAGAAGGTCAATCTTGGTGTCAAAATCTACATTTTCTGTTGGGAAAAATGTATATACAAGATCTGACATGAGATGAAAGCGTTCCCTTGATTTTATTTAGCAGTGTACATGGCAGCTAATCCACACTCTCCAGTGAACATAGATTCCAAACATTTTCAACTCAGGATTCCCTGCTGCAGCACTTGAAGAGCTACCAGTCTGGGTAAAAAATTAACATATTTATTTGATCAAATAATCATCTGGTGATATTCTCAATAGTTTTACATGATTCCTGGACCCAGAAAATGTAGATTTTGACACCAAGATTGACCTTCTGAGTGGCTTGGAAGATATATTGGTTCTCATAGACTTCATATGGGTGCCATCTCCGATCCACAATCTTGATGAAGTGACTCCTACCAAAAATTGGAACCTATGGTGATAGAGAGCATGTGGAAAAAATTTGGTGCTTTTGTCCGGCGTGTCACCTTTATTTAGCTAAGCCGCCTGACTATTAACTCCCTCCTCCTCCTTGTTCTTACCCAGAGTCTTGGTGACCTCCAGGTCCTGCTGCATGTACGCCATGCTCTTCTCCGCGTTCCCCAGAGACCAGTAGGCGGAGCTCAGGGCAGAGAAGACGGATCCTCGCAGCTTCAGCGAGCATGTGCCGATCTTCAGCCCGGCCTCCAGCACCACCACGGAGGCGCCGTGGAAGCTGTGAGTCAGCAGCTCCTGACCGATGACCGACACCACCACGAAGGGACTCTTATCCAGCTTCATCTTCTGCAGCTGCTGGTAGGTCGGCTCTAGAGTGTCTGAGGACACAGAGACAGACGGGAGGTTAATGGGGATCATTATATACTCAGGCACTCTCTGTTGCATTCAGTGTTTGTGTCAGGTTTACTGTGAAGTAGGTGTTGTCTTCAACAGAAAAAAACAGAGAATAAAAGATAAAAGGAAGCCCTCTGGACATAAATAGCATAGAAAGTGCAATACAAATGTGAAAAACTATGTACAATATATCTGTTTTTAAAAATAAAGCGCTGTTCAGTTACAAGCAGAGATGTGCTTAAGTTTACAGTCTAAATGATAGAGAATGTGCAGAGATGACAACAAGCAAAAACTGAGCTGATGTAACGTGCATCACAGCTTGTAACACTGGCGACCTAATGGGACCATACAACAAACATGTATTTGCATTAAGATAAAAGAAACTCCACAGTTCCTTTAAAATCAGCCTTTCTACCTGCTGATGTGTAGAGCAGTGGCTCTCAACCTTTTTGAGTCGCGACCCCCAATTTAACATGCATGTTGTCTGGGACCCCCGCTCACTGAACAGAATTTCATGCGCACAGTTCAGATAAAAAAAAGACACAAAATGACCCCAAAAATACACAAATTGACCAAAAAGACACAAAAGACCAAAAAAAAGAGACAATATGACCCAAAAAAGAAACAAAATGACGCAAAAAAGACACAAAATTATCCGAAAAAGAAACAAAATGACCAAAAAAAGAGACAAATTGTCTAAAAAAAGACACAAAATTACCAAAAAAGACACAAATTGACCACAAAATGATCAGAAAAAGACACAAAATGACCAGAAAAGACACAAAATTACCAAAAAAAAAGACACAACATGACCAGAAAAAGACATTAAATGACCAAAAAGACTAAAACACATTAACACATGAACACTTTAACACAGTGGAGACAGAGCTGACTTCCAAAATGATTTGACGACCCCCAGAAATCATCTCGCGACCCCAATTGGGGTCCCGACCCCAAGGTTGAGAATAGCTGGTGTAGAGAATAAGTCTTGGTTATTGTAATGCTTTAAGTCAGTCTTTTTTACACATTAGATGCACATCTTCTGAGATATTTTTCAGCTTTTTACGCAGACAGTTAGTGGTCAGCAGAGAAACCAGAGAGAGGTGGAGTCAGAAAGTGTGTGAGTGATCATTTGAAGGTCACATATTTTTATTATCTGCAGCAATCTGTAGACAGAAATATCAGTCGAATGAAAAACAACTATTGGATGGATTGCATTGATATTTACTTTGTATAGTGATGATGCACAGAAACATGAGGAAACTGAAATGTGTTTCTGCTCAGCATCCCCTTTAATACCACAAGTTTGCCATTGTCGTTGTGCAACAGGAGTTTTAAAAAACATATCTGTATTCATGTCGTCAGGGCCTACGTGTTGTTAATAAGATAAACATATTATCTGTACCACACTGCAAAAACACTGACAGTATAAAGATCAGGATAAAGGAGATAAATAAACCTAAAGTAGCAAAGAAAACAGCCAATAATCCAAATACAAACTGCCGCTTGATGCTTATAAAACAGGAAGCTGTTTTTGATAGACTTCTTGTTCTCATTATCAGCGAAAAAGTATTGTCATGATGGTGAGAAATAGAATAATTGGTAAATGATGAAAAGGAAGAGCTGATCTGACATCACTGTAATGTGAGAGTGATGAGTATAGAGCTGTCCGTTCTGAGTGAAACTGAAAGCAGCGAGTCGATAATAAACTTCTGCTGAGCAGAAACACCAGCAGCTCTGACAACACATCTATTAAAGCTGTGTTCATTAATCACAGCAGCTTTTTATGTCACACTGAAGAACTGCTCTGAAGAAGTTTCAGTTTTCAGCAAGGCTGAAATACAAACAGTCTTTCCACTGTACATGTTGAATTAAAGTAAAGGTTTCATCTGTGGGGAATATAGAGTGAATATACAGGAGGACAGGAACAGAATTTTAATGCGAGGCAGAACTAAAGAACTGCAGCTGGACGGAGAAAATGTTCATGATATACAGCTCAACAAAACTGTTTTAAAAAGAATTAAAGAAAACACCTGATGACCAGAACACTGCTCTATCTCTTAGCCATCTTTCCACTTAAGTCTAATCCAATTTTGAAGCAAAATGTTGTAGCAAATAAACAAAGCTGCAGTAACGTACTGTGGTCAGAAGATGGCAGTGTGATGTTTTGCTGTAAGCTAATCTGTCAGTAAACAGGAGAAGAAGAAGAAGAAGAAGAGAGAAAACAACAACAAAAGGAGGTTGCTGATCAAAAGAAAATGGAGAGAAGTCTTCAGGAATTAGATTCAACTGGGTAATTATTCTTTCATGTCAGAGGAAACAGCAGATCATTCATGTGAGTTAAATGTTTGCTACGTCAAAACTTATTCAGAAAAAGTGTTTCCGTCTCCTGTTTGGTGCATTAACTATTTAAAAAAAAAAAGGCAAAAACAACCTCAAGCGAGCATAAAAACTTTTGGAAAGTTTTATAGAACTTTAGTGTTTCCAGCAAGTTTTCCTCATGAATCTTCAAAATGTGCAGGGATTTTTTTTTATGGAAATGCGACTACTATCAGAAGCAGTTTTATTGTTCTTGATTTATAGTTTTATTTGCAAATAAATAAATGCAAAAAAAACAATGGAAATTCTATAATTTTTTACATTTATTTTATTATTTATTTAGATTTCTTCTGTATTTATTGATTAATTAATTTGTACTTTTTTCATGTATTTAGATTGTTATTTCCACATTTATTTTTACATTTTGTGTATTTCATGCATTCAAGAGTGTATTAAAATAGTTAGTTATCAATGCTATTAATATATATAAGCTGTTGAGATATCGGTATAGAAAGACATCAATCAAAGATTTGTAAGAATAAAAACGGTCAAAAATGATTTATTATGTTGTATTTATTCCAGCAATGTTGCTCAACATGACATTATGGAAATGCTTTATAATAATTCCTGAATGCAACAGTTAGAATAGGATTTGTATGATACATGTTGGTATTAGAGAGACGGAGAGTTCAGCTGCTGCTGCGTCAGTAAATCATTTGTGGCTGATTGGAGGCTGTTTTAGTGCTAATGTTTGTTCCTGAGGGCTTCCAGCGATGCAGAGCACAGACTCTCTGCTCTGCTGCTCACTTTACAATTTATACTGAGAAAAGCCAAACAGTGTGATGTGTGCATGTCTGCACCGTGTTGTGCAACAGTCTGCTGTTTGAACAGCAGCTTGTTGGACTATTAGAAATCAATAGAACCGCAGTGCTTTTATTTTGAAAAAAAAAAAAGCAAACATTAGCACTAGCTAACAACACTTTTACTATAGTTAAGACAACAAATATAGCCACTAATATATATGACAGAAGAAAATAAACTTTAACAAACCTTGTGTCCTGTCAGCCACTATAGAAGCCTTTTTGATACTTTATATCAACTTTATATGAATTACTACGCACTCGTTATTATTTACCGTTCGTTTTTTCATTTAACCGTTTCACACTGGATGGCACTTTTTCAAAATAAAAGCACGTTGTAAATGGTTAATAATTGGTCTATTAACCATCTATAAACATCACTTAGTTGGTTATTGTAAAGTGTTACCAAAGATTTATATAGATTTTATATACTGCAGCGAATTACAAGGACACAGAGACAAAAATGTGAAAAGAGAAACAGCCTGTTGTGTTAATATTTGAAATTCAGCAGCAGGAAACATTTTCTTTTATGCTCCGTTGTAGCAGAAGAAGCCACATCAGGTCATATTCATGTGCTCTTTCTGCAGAGGAGCTGAACGGCAGTCAAGTGACAAATTTTCACTGAAAATCTGTTACACAGAGCAGAGAGGAGAGGACAAGATTCCATAGAGCTGCAGGACTTAAAGATTTGTATATTTTATAGAACCTGGTCTCACAGAAATCCGTGAAATAGCCACGGATTTCGCTTAACTCAAAAACCGTGGAATAGCCACGGAAACGCTCAAATTTCCGTGAAACTGACACGGATTTCGCTACAATGCAAGTTAATGACAGTCATATCCCGTGGCTATTCCATGGATATTTGTTCCTATTGGTTTGTTCCAAGTCACGTGACTTTCAAGGTCCCGGCGGTCAGAACAAAAAAACATGGCGGACAGTTCTCTCATTTTTAGTGAAAAAAATCTATATTTTGACTTAGTTTCTGCATAAAAATGGATTTTGATCACATTTCTAGCGAGAAATATATGTTTTATTTTCTAAATATTCACTCAGTGAATGTACTTAATCACTTTGTATGTTGGAATAGCCACGGGATATGACTGGCATTAACTTACATTGTAGCGAAATCCGTGTCAGTTTCACGGAAATTTGAGCGATTCCGTGGCTATTCCACGGATTTTGAGTTAAGCGAAATCCGTGGCTATTTCACGGATTTCTGTGAGACCAGGTTGATTTTATATATATTGCAGTGAATTACAAGGACACAGAGAGAAAAATGTGAAAAGAGAAACAGCCTGTTGTGTTAATATTTGAAATTCAGCAGCAGGAAACATTTTCTTTTATGCTCTGTTGCAGCAGAAGAAGTCACATCAGGTCATATTCATGTGCTCTTTCTGCAGAGGAGCTGAACGGCAGTCAAGTGACAAATTTTCACTGAAAATCTGTTACACAGAGCAGAGAGGAGAGGACAGGAGAGGCTGGAAACATTCATATACTTCAATACACTGTGATTGATTCTGCTGAAACGAACAGTCAAGTGACAAATTTTCCCATAGAGCTGCAGGACTTAAAGATTTATGTAGATTTTATATATATTGCAGCGAATTACAAGGACACAGAGAGTAAAATGTGAAAAGAGAAACAGCCTGTTGTGTTAATATTTGAAATTCAGCAGCAGGAAACATTTTCTTTTATGCTCTGTTGCAGCAGAAGAAGCCACATCAGGTCATATTCATGTGCTCTTTCTGCAGAGGAGCTGAACGGCAGCTGGCCTCGTTTGCATCCGTAGTGTTAGTAAATGCCACGCTAAATTGAAAAATTGCAGTGATGTCAAATGTTGTGCCTCTCGCGCTAATTTGAAGCAGGCTGGGTAAACATCCCCCAGTAAGAGTTGGAAGGTCTACTCTTTAACAACCTGGCTGTCTGATGCCTCTCAGCACATCATCATCCTGTGAAGAAGACATCAGCAGAGCCAACAGGAGACGATCACCCAGAGGAGGAGCTGCACCTCCTCAGATTGGACTTCTCCGTGCTGCTGCCCTTCCTCCTGCTAACTGGAGCATGACAGCTCCTGGTAACTCCTGATACTCCACATCGCAGCGTTCAGACTTGATGCTTTCAAGCTTGTTGGAGATGCAGTTTTGGAGGCTGCAGCCTCTGGACAGAAGAACAACCTCCCACTGAGCGGCAGATCTGCACAGTGAAGCAAAAACTCTCCATATAGAGGATTTTTTTTTCATCTGCTGTATTATTAAGGACGAAAAATGACTAAGTAGAAAAAAAGAAATAAAGAGATTAATAATAAAAAATATATATGCTGAAAAAAATGGAACTCTGTATTTCAATTTCAATTTATATTATATTACATTTATTTTATTATTTATTTAGGTTTCTTCTGTATTTATTGATTAATTAATTTGTACTTTTTTCATGTATTTAGTTTGTTATTTCCACATTTATTTTTACATGTCTACATGTTTGTATTTATTTTATTTATCATCTATTAATTAATGTTGGGTGACAAAAGTTTTGCAGAAATAAATGAATAAATGTATAAATAAATAAATAAATAAATGTTGAAATACATATATAAATAAATACATTTAGAAATAAAAAAATAAAACATTTAGAAACAAATAAAATCATGTAGACATGTAAAAATAAATGTGGAAATAACTACATTAATAAATAAAAATATATAAATAAATGAATACATACAGAAATACCACAATAAATAATAAAATAAATATAAAATTTACTTTTTTGGCATTTATTTATTTAATTAACTTTCATTCATTCATGTATTAATTTACTCATTTATTTCTACTTATGTCCTTTTTATATTATAACTCTGCTGCTGTTTTTAAATTGCTTCACATAAACACAGAGAAGCTCATCTGGTCAGTTACCGGCAGCCTTGTGCTCAATACGCCGCGCCTGCATCAACACGCTGCGCCTCAAAGGGAAATATTGTGAATACACAACAGATGCAAAAAAAAAAAAAAAATTCCACGTGCATAGACACTGGCTGCAGCCTGCCAAGTGGACGGCTATTCCCAAGAAGCCTCGCTCTCATTCTGATACAGCTGAAGGGCAGAAACATAATCCTGCGCCAACTCCAGCCTGCAAACCATTCTTGATTGTATGCACTCTGCCTTCATCTCCTGCTGCTGTTGAGACCTGCACATTAAAGTGCACTGTGGACTGTGGGCTGCAGAGATCAATGACACACAAGAATCCACCTTGTAAATATTTCATCGTGAGCCCCACGAGGAGCAAATTCATGCTGATAAACACGGCATGAAAAGATACTCTGCACCGTTTTCAGCACGGAAGATATTTTAATAATCAGACATTAGATTATCAGTAAACTTAAAGAGGTTTCTGATCACATTATTTAACACTATTTAACCCTTTATCAGGCAAAGAACTATATTTGGTAGTTAGAGTCAGGTAATATTTCGAGAAAAAAGTTGCAAATTTACTAGATTAAAGTGGCAAACCTACAAGAAAAAAAGTCGCAGATTTAAGAGATTTAAAGTGGCAAATCTGCGCGAAAAAAGTCGCAGATTTATGAGAAAAAAATGTGGGGAAAAAGCAACTTTTTTCCCCCCAGATTCACCACTTTAAATCTCATAAATCTGCACATTTTTTTCTCGTAGATTTGCCACTTTAATCTCATCAAGTTTTTTCTCAAAATATTATTTTCGTATGGTTTTTTTACACATTCTGGCAGTATGTAATATCCTCCAATATTCTCTAGGATTGAAATTTGGAATTTGCAAGTATTTCAATGAGTGTCCTATTAAGGGTTTTCTCTTGTAGATGGATCAGATGGCGACATCTTTTGTTTCCAGTTTTCCAGTTTGTTAACTTGTTTTTCTCCTCTGTTAACTATCGCATTACAGCCAGAAGTAAAGAGGAGCCAAACTTCAAACAAGACAACTGCATTGCTTGATTCACATAGTTTATTCACTCCAGACCAGATGATTTGATCAAATGCGGCTAATTTGCATTTTTTTTTGTAACATAAAAAAAAAGTTGTTTGTTACGCTCAACATTTGAGTGGAATTGATACCTTTCTTTCCTCTCGAAATGTACTGGTTACATTTACAAAACTGTCTGAAAACTTTAGCTCAGTCTTGATCAAAACTTGAATCAACTGAAGATACCCATTATCTCTTTAGAGATCTTTATTTTGGTAATTTTGTTTTTCATTTTATTTTATCTTACCTTACTTTATTTTGTATTTATTTTATCTAATTAATTTCTAACCTGCCTCTAGTGTTTCCTCACTGCTCCACGTTGAGATGGCGCTTCCTTAGTTTGTGCTTCGTTTTTAATGGGATGGAGGGTGTTTGCTTGTTTCTATTTTTATAATTATTATTTTCTCCTTTTTTATGTAAAGCACTTTGTGTTACATCTCTCTTGTATGAAAAGTGCTATACAAATAAAGTCTGATTGACTGATTGAACTATTTGTTTATCATACATTAAAGCACATCTACCACTCAGAGTCTGAACAGGTATTACTTACAAACAGCTCTCCTTTTTATTCTCCTTTTATTCTTCTTATTTTTATGAGCTGGTCACATACAGACACTTACAGACGAGCCTTGGTGTCACTTCTTAATGCCCTGCAGACTAATTAACATGCACATGCTGCTAGACTGGCTACAAAAACAAAGAACAGAGAAAGTCAGACACAGAGGGAGTGTGACTGCTCTGAATGCCATTAAGCACACACTGCAAAAAAGCCAACTTGTATTTTTTGGCCTAAAACAGTGATTTAATTTGGTAAAATTTGGAAATATAAATTACTGACATTTAGGGCAATAATGTAAGTTAGCACAACAAAGGAAGCCAGTTGTCTGCTCAAAAACAAGTTGGTGAGTTGTTGTTACTTATATCTTTAAGTTGGGGTTCACAACAAGGGACAATAGTTCTGATAACTCTTATTTCTTTGTTGGGAAATTTGGTCATTAGCGAAAGCTAGCGGCTAACTGATGCTAGCGGCTAACTGATGCTAGCGGCGCTGCTTGTTACAGCTACAAGAGTAGCCATTAGCGTATCAATGCTAACTCAAAATTGTGGTCACAACATTAGCTGACATTTCATAGCGGCGTTACAATTGTGCCAGAGAAATTCAGAGTTGAGCAAACTCAAAAACAAAACTTAAAATATTTAGTTTAATTGTCTAACTTAAAATTTTATCGAAGTTTGTTGCCTTGAAATTTTGAGTTCACCCAACTTTTCTTTTTTTGCAGTGCACTACACATATCTATACTAAGCAAATATTTGTTTACTGCTATATTAATGTTCTGGGTGTCGTGTACAGCATCTATAAGGCTGCAGCTAAAAGTTAACAACAATAATATCCTGTTATTGCTTCATATTCTGACTTATTTTAAGTTATAAACACAAGTTTCAGTTCAACACCTGCTGCTATTTTCTCCATCAACTTTTCTATCATTTCTACATCCTGCCCTCTAGCAACTGTCAACATGGTTTTCCTGTAAAGAATATCATACAGACATCCTTCAGTTTGTGAAATTGGAGAAGGTTAGGTGCTCCATACATGCTTCTCTTGCAAAGTTTGATAAAACTTGGGGTCCATTTTTTGCACATGTTGAGGGATTGATTTTTACGGCTATTCCTGAGTAGCCACCCTGATTGTCTACTAGTTGTGAGAGTTTTTTCTTGTGTGATTTTGTAGCATGCTGGGAATGTTTTTTATTTATCTCTGCTTAACCCATTGAGGCCTGAAAAATCGCTGGGCGATTTTAAAATAAGCCTCTAATTTTCTGGAAATTCTGGAAAAATTCTGGGAAAAAAAGTGTCAACTCTTCTACAAAATAATAGATTTTTCAGCCTCTGTAGCAGATAGAAATGAAATTCAAAAAGGTATTTGAGAGCTTATACAAATACTACAAAACGACGTATCCGCTTTCCAGGCTTCAATGGGTTAAGTGAACATATTATTAGACTTTTATTTAGCAGTGGGTGACCTATTTGTGTTTTTGTTTTGTTCTGTGTATTTGTTGTTCGCTTTAATTTTTATTTATTTTATTTTTTTATTTTTTTGGTAATTCTTCTTACTATTAGTTATTCCTTATCTGATTTCATTTTATTTTATGTATTATTTTTATTATTTTTTTTAATTTTTATTGTTACACTTGACACTGTTTTGACTCTCGTAATGTCATCTCTTGATTTTGTTATGTCACTGAAAAATCAATAAACAAATATTTAAAAAAAAAAGAAAAAAAAAGAATATCATACAAATTTAGGCAAAGTTTGGCTAATTTGCATGCTTGACAAGAGTGGGGTGAGATGATTGATGTCTGGAATCAAATTTGATCTATTAGGAAAACAAATTGTGTTGAAATCTTAGAATCTAGACTTGTGTTTATATTCATATGAATGTACAGAGCAGAGAGCGAGCCAGACAGCACTAATATACTAACTCGTCCCTGGGAAGTCAATGAAGCGCCGCCTCATGGATGATGCATCTCCAGCCTCGCTCTCTGGCTGCAGTGGATGGATGTGTCCGTCAGGAGATGTGAGTTATAAAGCAGAGTGGACACCAGAACTGTTAGGATTCAGGCTGCAGGGATATGAGTCATGACTTCAGCTGCTGGATGCTGATGAGTTCAGTCCCTGTGTGTGTGTGTGTGTGTGTGTGTCTCTTTCTTTTTCATCTGACTCGTTGGTTTATTTATTTGCTACGTCTCACTTTTCTTTATGTTTTCTTTATGTTGCTTCTTTGTCACATCAAATGTGCAGCCATCTCTTTGTAAGATCTGAATCATCTGAAGCAGCTTTTTATCCCAGAGGAGGGTCACTGAATAACACAACACAAGAGACGCGGTAACTCGACAGTTTCCCTCACGCCCACGCCTCAAACTCTCCTCTGTAACTTTCAAACACAAAGTTATCAGCGAGAGAGAGAGAGAGAGAGAGAGAGAGGAGTCAAACAAGTAAATAAGTTGTTGTAGAGAAAGACAGACAGAGAAAGATAAGTCAGTGGTACCTCTGAGGGGAGACTTCATGGCGGCCTCCACCATGCCGACCAGCAGCTGCAGACTCTTGGGGTCCTGGGCGAGGCCGGAGGCGAAAGCTGCCAGGGCGTCGGCATGGCGACCCAGGTACTGCAGGGCAACCCCCTGACGAAAGTAGGCCTGCAGGAAGGAAGCAGACGTCAACAGGTGAAGGTTTAAACCAGTAGTTCTCAACTTTTTGAGTCGCGACCCCCAATTTAACATGCATGTTGTCTGCCATCCCCGCTCACTGAACACAATCTCACATGCACAGTTCAGATCACCCAAAAAAGAAAAAAGACACAAAATGACCCAAAAAATAAACAAAATGACCAAAACAAGACACAAAATGACTAAAAAAAGACAAAATTACCAAAAAAAGGAAACAAAATGACCAAAAAGAAACAAATTGACCACAAAATGATAAAAAAAGACACAAAATTACCCAAAAAAGAAACAAAATGACCAAAACAAGACACAAAATGACTAAAAAAAGACAAAATGACCAAAAAAGGAAACAAAATGACCAAAAAAGAAACAAATTGACCACAAAATGATCAAAAAAAGACACAAAATTACCCAAAAAAGACATTAAGTGACCAAAAAGACTAAAACACATTAAGACATGAACACTTTAACACAGTGGAGACAGAGCTGACTTCCAAAATGATTTGGTGACCCCCAGAAATCATCTTGCGACCCCAATTGGGGTCCCGACCCCAAGGTTGAGAATAGCTGGTTTAAACAAGGCGTTTAAGTTCTTGACATTGCTTTAAGAAATTTTTTGGGCCTTTTTCAGCTGTGTTTGAGGTAGAGATACAGAGACTCTGAGCCACATTCAAAGCCTGGCCCACTGCGTTGCAAGGACTAAGCCTTAATGGTTTAGTATGCACTGTAACAATGAGTCACCGTGACACAGAGATTTTTCTTTTTTTTGGCATATGTATTTAATTTTTGATAGTAAGAGACAGACAGGAAAGGCAGGAAAGAGAAATGCGATCCGAACCCCAACAAAATTGTAACAATTGGTCTAGTATAACTTTTATTGAAAGAAATATCAATATAATTTTCATTCTTTTCACTTTTCTTTGAGTAATTTGTTGTGCAAATTAAAAACAAGTTCAAGTAAACTCAACAAGATTGCTCCCTCAGACAATACTTTTCCAAATAAAAATATGAAATGTGCAGTAATCTTTTTATAACAATAAAGTTCAATATTTTTGGTAACAAAGATAAATATTTACACTAGTGGCTCCAATGCACCCATTTTACATTGCACATATTCTAAGAACAATAAAGTGCAAACTGTACAATTGGCGACATCGTCTTGGTGACCTTAAATGATTAAGATTGAGATTAATTACTTTATTAATCCCACAATGGGGAAATTCAACCTCTGCATTTAACCCATCCTTTTTTACACCATGCAAGGAGCAGTGGGCAGCACATTACTGCGCACGGGGAGCTGTGCAGGAGGGTTACGTGCCTTGCTCAAGGGCACTTCAGTCCTTGACCTGTCAGTACCGGGTTTCGAACCAGCGACTCTGCAGTTACAAGCCCGATTCCTAACCTCTAGGCCACAGACTGCCCCATGAATCAATAATATTTGCCTCTAAAATGTAGTGCAGTAGAAGTATAAAGTAAAAGCTCATTTAACTGCTGTTTTAAAATTCTAATTCACACACAAATACACTTTAACATGTTCATTTTTGTTTTTAATTGTTTTTGTTATTGTCATTATAACTTGTTGATGTTATACATTTGTTTTTTTCTATTATCAGTTTATTACTTTCTTATAACTATGAAATTTTAGGTAGAGGCTTTAAATAAATAAGCCCATCTGGGTTTTCTGCCTCTCCCTGCACTTTACATTACACTGCAAAAAGAAAAGTTGGGTGAACTCAAAATTTCAAGGCAACAAACTTCGATAAAATTTTAAGTTGGACAATTAAACTAAATATTTTAAGTTTTGTTTTTGAGTTTGCTCAACTCTGAATTTCTCTGGCACGATTGTAACGCCGCTATGAAATGTTAGCTAATGTTGTGACCACAATTTTGAGTTAGCATTGATACGCTAATGGCTACTCTTGTAGCTGTAACAAGCAGCGCCGCTAGCATCAGTTAGCCGCTAGCATCAGTTAGCCGCTAGCTTTCGCTAATGACCAAATTTCCCAACAAAGAAATAAGAGTTATCAGAACTATTGTCCCTTGTTGTGAACCCCAACTTAAAGATATAAGTAACAACAACTCACCAACTTGTTTTTGAGCAGACAACTGGCTTCCTTTGTTGTGCTAACTTACATTATTGCCCTAAATGTCAATAATTAATATTTCCAAGTTTTACCAAATGAAATCACTGTTTTAGGCCAAAAAATACAAGTTGGATTTTTTGCAGTGTATATGTTATTTTTGTCATTTTATGTAATTCTAACTGTGCACCTAAAATAAAACCTAAACCTAAAGTAGCAGAAAATGGAAATTATTGCACTGATACACACAGTTTACACACACACACTCTTTCTCTCTCTCTCACACACACACACACACACACACACACACACACACATAAACAGCTCAGTTGATTAGGAGCGGCGGTGCGTCTCACAGCAACATCAGAGACAATGAGTGATGACGTGAGATTCATGATGAGGACACAAACACCTCTCTCTTCTCCTCTCTTCTTCTCTCTTCTTCTCTCTGCAGACCAGACTGTAACTTAATTGTCCTGTCTCCCTCTCTGCTCTCCTCCATTCCTCCCTCTCATTCATCATCCTGCTCCTCTCTCCTCCTGTTTAAACATAATCTGTCGTGGCAGTGAATGAATGAAGACAAAGAGGAGAGGAATTAGATTACATGGCGTCTTGTGTCGCCGCTGCCACTTCCTGCCGCCGCAGCCGTCTTTGTCCTTCGGACAGCTTCATTGGAATGAATGGAGCCGAGGGTCACAGCTAATCTAATGCATTAAGCCTTCAGTGGCTGTGCTGCTGTGGGGAGCAGAATGTGGACGGGACATGGTGTCATTTCACTGCTGATTAACACAAAGTGGGATAAATGGTTGGTAATTACAGCCGGGGTCAAATCCCTTAAAACACTCTGATCATATAATCATATTTATTTATTGAACTTTTGGCCTTTTTTTCCACTCTCTGTTCCATTTTCTTCTCTTGTCTCTTCACTTGCAGCTGCTGCAGTGAATACCAGTCAAAAGTTGATTCATACAGATTCCTAGAAATGTTCTCAAAACTGGGAGCACATTTTCACTTTTTTGACGTCTGACAACATCAGATCCTCTACAGATATTTGTGCAATTTAAATACTTTTCTCTGTGTAATGGTACAACTTCAACTGCTGTGTCCGTCGAAAGTTTATATATTGTTCCTGATTTGTATTTAAATTGAATTCAAATCTATTTTATTGAAAGAAATATCAATATCATTTTCATTGTTTTCACTTTTCTTTGAGTAATTTGTTGTGCAAATTAAAAACAAGTTCAAGTAAACTCAACAAGATTTCTCCCTCAGAAAATAAAAAACAAAAATATATATATAAAAAAAAAGAATATCTTATCTTATCTTGTATTAAAAAGATGATATTTGGAGCAAAGTGGGGATGCCACACTCAGAGATTTTCATGATAACTGTCTCAGAAAGTATTACGGTTACACGGCATTATGGAATATCGTATTACACAATAAAAATAATAATACTATTGTTAATATTGGTTAAAATGGGCCTTAATGGAATAATAACAAGGTGTTTTGTGTTGAAAAAACCCACAATCCCACGTAGACAATAGCCGTGTTTATATTCACGTGTTTTTGTGCTAATTTTGAAGTTTTGCATGGGGAAAAAAGCTGTATTGAGACAACGGAATCCGATAAAACTTCCTGTTTTGACACATCTTGAGGTGGTTTTTGCCTTGGTCAACAACGAGTTGATGCACTTTAAAGCAGTTTTCTAGTCAGAACAACCACTAACAGCCCTTTTACACTTAATACGCTGGTTGCCAAGGCTACAAGGGGCCACCATCAGTAACTAACCACACTAATTCACTCACCAACTAGCAATGTGTTTTTCAGGACCTTCCGATCACCTGGCGACCACTCTACCATCTGAGCCACATAATATAGAGCCACTTTTCTCTCATAGATAGTTAGATGGTCAAGGCTCTGGGTTTACTGGCAGATTACAGCCATGTGTAGTCTTCAGCATCACTGCTCCTTGCATGGTGTAAAAAAGGATGGGTTAAATGCAGAGGTTGAAATTCCCCATTGTGGGATTAATAAAGTAATTAATCTTAATCTTAATCATTTAAGGTCACCAAGACGATGTCGCCAATTGTACAGTTTGCACTTTATTGTTCTTAGAATATGTGCAATGTAAAATGGGTGCATTGCAGCCACTGGTGTAAATATTTATCTTTGTTACCAAAAAATATTGAACTTTATTGTTATAACAAGATTACTGCACATTTCATATTTTTTATTTGGAAAATTATTGTCTGAGGGAGCAATCTTGTTGAGTTTACTTGAACTTGTTTTTAATTTGCACAACAAATTACTCAAAGAAAAGTGAAAAGAATGAAAATTATATTGATATCGCATTTCTCTTTCCTGCCTTTCCTGTCTGTCTCTTACTATCAAAAATTAAATACATATGCCAAAAAAAAAGAAAAAAGAAGAACTCAGTCTATCCAAAACAGTTTATGGAAACACGTCAAACTTGTATTTCTTTTCAGCAATATTTCATAAGTTCACTTCTTTATGACTTCTTCGTGTGATCTGATCACGGCAACACAAATATCACTTCTAATAAAATATTATGGAAAGAAAAGTCACTTGACGATTGAATAAATACAAAATTTTATATGTATTTTATATATATATATATATACACTACCGGTCAAAAGTTTTAGAACACCCCAATTTTTCCAGTTTTTTATTGAAATTCAAGCAGTTCAAGTCCAATGAACAGCTTGAAAGGGTACAAAGGTAAGTGGTGAACTGCCAGAGGTAAATAAAAAAAGGTAAGCTTAACCAAAACTGGAAATATATATGTATAATATAATGCACATTTCAGAATTATACAAAAAGGCCTTTTTCAGGGAACAAGAAATGGGTTAACAACTTAAAGCAATTCTACAGCAACAGAGGTTGATCAAGCCTTGAAAGTTGCTACCAATTCCTACAGGTGTCCCAACTTTTCTTGATCACTTACAACCTACAAGTTGCTCCACATTTAAGGGAACTTCTGCAACAGAGTTGGGAAGAACTTTCTGAAGAATATTTGATTTCCATTGAGTGTGTTCAGCTGTTCTATCTGTTAAGGTGCTACTTTGATGAGTCAACAGTTTAGAATACATTTTCCTTTCTAAATTGATTCTATGATTTATTTTTTTACTTCAGTTGTTTATTTGTTATATGCATTAATTTCAGTGTACATTGAGACATTAAACTGCATCATTTCATTAAAATTCTGGAAAAGTTGGAGTGTTCTAAAACTTTTGACCAGTAGTACTACCGGTCAAAAGTTTTAGAACACACCAACTTTTCCATTTTTTTATTGAAATTCAAGCAGTTCAAGTCAAATGAACAGCTTGAAAGGGTACAAAGGTAAGTGGTGAACTGCCAGAGGTAAATAAAAAAAGGTAAGCTTAACCAAAACTGAAAAATAATGTACATTTCAGAATTATACAAGTAGGCCTTTTTCAGGGAACAAGAAATGGGTTAACAACTTAACTCTATGGAGTCTTGGGCTATTTTGTCCATTTTTTAATTCTTTTCATGTCTTTGTAAGTCATTTTGTGTCTTTTTTTAGTCATTTTGTGTCTTTTTTTAGTCATTTTGTGTCTTTTTTTAGTCCTTTAGTCCAACATAAAATGTGATTTTTAATCTTTTTTTTACTTTCAAAACACTATCATGCTCAATAAAGAATTTTAAATGTTGCAAATGTGCATTAATTTCAGAGTACACTGAGACATTAAACTGCGTAATTTTCAATTAAATTCTGGAAAAGTTGGTGTGTTCTAAAAATTTTGACCAGTAGTGTTTATGATGTGTAAAATCAGTGGAAAGGAAAAAAACAAAGTAGCAGAAATCCAGGATGGCGGCTCAGTTTTAGCTGGCGGCGCTGATGCCAAGTGTCCCTGCTGAGTGGAGAGAGGCAGCAGCCTGCCCTCTGACCCCGGTCCAGGCTGGAGAAGAGATGAGGAGTTGTGGGGACATATGGACGCCCCACCTGTCCGCCTACTTCTACTTAGCACTGCCCCTCAAATCTGTCGCCTTCACACTGATTTGGCAGCAGCATGAAAGATGCACATTTTCTCATTTGGGCTCTCACGTCCCATTCTCAACTGCTTCTGATTGGGGAGGATAATTTCAGTCAGATGAGGGTGATTATATCAGAGGAGGAGACATTATAATCATAGCAAGATGGGTATTATCTCTGCATGAAATGTGTGAATGAATGCACGGCCCGATAAGCAAGACTGTGTGTTTGTGTGTGCAGGTGTGTGTGTGTGTGTGTGTGTGTCAAGAGCTTTTTACCACCATGAAGGGTGTAAACATGCCAGAGCCAGACAGAAAGTGACAGCAGGAAGAGTCTGCCTTCTCAAGCCTCCTGCTTACACACATCCTACCTATTAGCTCAGTCTGGCTACCATGCCTGCTAAGCACATACACTGTAAAAAATGTTTGTAGAAATGAGAGTAAAACACTGTCAAATTGCATCAGAAATAGGTCGTAAAATTGAACATTGTACAACTCCGTAGCAGATACTTTTAATTACTGTATATTAGGGCTGGGCGATATGGCCCTAAAAGAATATCATGATATTGCAGGCTATTTTTGCGATAACGATATTCTTGACTATTAGGAAATACTTAAAAAGATATAGAAAATACAGTATGTTTGTTTTTTTTAGTCTGTATAAATAATTAAAAATCTAAAATGTAGTTTGAAGTGCAAATCTCAACAGTTGCCAACTACAAAAAAATTACTGTTGAGTAAGAGCAAATAATAAAAATAACCATTTAGGGGTTCCGGGGGCATATTTTAATGAAATTTTGTAAAGGAGAATAAAGGTTCTTGTATGTTTTATTTAACGCATCTTATTTTGACAGTCTTCTTGTAAATTCTGTGTAAATTCTCTTAACACACTGTGCTCTTATTTTGAAAGCTGCATGTGTTTAGCGACAGGGAGTAAGTAGCTTTTTGTGATTAAAACAACTTTAACCACGACATCAAGAAGCAAGAACGTTGCCAATATCATGATATGCATTTTTTTTTTTTTTAAATATACCGATATTATTGTGAACGATACGATATGGCACACCCCTACTGTATATCAAAGAATAGCATAAAACTCTCTTCTACTGTCATAAACTGTAGAAAACACACAGTTTTGCTGTAAAATATGACATTTTCATGTAAAATTAATGAAGAAATACCATGATGACACAATTATCCTAAAAGTAATTATTATTCAGTATTATTCAGTATAAATTAGTTTTTGCTGATATTTACATTTACATACGCTAACTGTATTTTTTACAGTGAAGTTCTGGCAACCACAGCTGCCGGTATTTTACCATAAATTAAACAGACTTTTTTACAGTGTACAGGGGGTATGCAGTCCAGACACACACACACACACACACATGCATGAATACACACTTTCACACAGTCTCTTCACAGCTCTGGGCTCGTCTGGTTTGCAGGTATTTCACACTGATTCCCAGTCGAGCACTCAGCAGCCTCTTCAGCCTCGGCCGACAGGCCCGTGTCAGTTAAAGTGAAGTGATCAATAAAAGGGGACAAGACTAATCCTGAAGCATGTGTGTGAGGGAACCTACAGTACTTGTAAATGTGTGTAGTTATTGATGTGTCTCCTCTTGGTGCTCAGATACAGTAGGAGCACCCTGGGAGCTCTTGGAGCTGCTAAACTAAGGGTCTACTTTAATCAATATTTGTGCAATAACAATGCATTAAATGGTGATGTGAGAACAATGTGAAAGGCTTTGCTTCTAGAGGTGAATGTGCAGATAATTACCATCGAAATCTGCAGCTCCCCTCTGCTTTGAAGAGTTTTATCGTGAGTTTCGGCTCATTGTTTAGCTGTGTAACCCACAACTTTACTGTTCTGGTTCACTGTCACTGCTCTCAGATGCCCCTTATCAACCAACCTGACCCCTGTTTGCTTTTGCACAGGCTAAAGCAGCTATTCTCAACCTTGGGGTCCCGACCCCAATTGGGGTGGCGAGATGATTTCTGGGGGTCGCCAAATCATTTTGGAAGTCAGCTCTGTCTCCACTGTGTTGAAGTGTTCATGTGTTTTAGTCTTTTTGGTAATTTAATGTCTTTTTTTGGGTAATTTTGTGTCTTTTTTGGTAATTTTGTGGTCAATTTGTGTCTCTTTTTGGTAATTTTGCTTCCTTTTTTTGGTCATTTTGTGTCTTTTTTTGGTCATTTTGTGTCTTTTGGTCATTTTGTGGTCAATTTGTGTCTTTTTTTGTCATTTTGCTTCCTTTTTTTGGTAATTTAATGTCTTTTTTTGGTCATTTTGTGTCTTTTTTGGCCATTTTGTGGTCAATTTGTGTCTTTTTTTGGTCATTTTGCTTCCTTTTTTTGGTCATTTTGTGTCTCTTTTGGTCATTTTGTTTCTTTTTTGGGTGATCTGAACTGTGCGTGTGAGATTCTGTTCAGTGAGCGGGGGTCACGGTCAACATGCATGTTAAATTGGGGGTCGTGACTCAAAAAGGTTGAGAACTACTGGGCTAGAGAGCTATGTCATTACGACACTGTATACATCTCTGCTTTCCCAGAAATGCTAGTAATGCTAGTTTAAGCATAAGTTCCATAGTGAAGCTCTGTGTTTTTTTAATATTGGCTATCACAACATTTTTGTTAGTTTTGTTTGTAAGATAATCCTTCCCCCAGCCCCTGAAATAAGCAGTTCATGTTCAAGACCAGCAAAGAGTTGATAGAAGAGTCGAAACATGAAGAACTGGTTGGAAATTAGGCGCCAGCTCCAAACCGGCGTAATAATGCGGTTTTCAGAGTAAAAGATGTAAAAAATTATCTGTATGCCTGGGCTCATCTTCTAGTTGGTTGACAACTCTTTAAATAAGAATTTTCTTTATCATCAAAATTATGGGACATTTACTTCCAGAGCCAACGGTCAAAGAGTGTCTTGACATTCTGTATCTTTTCTTTCCCACGAGGTGTGAGTTTGTGGTTTACACAACGAAACATACCATCGGCTGCACACCCCCGCACTTAATTTTTTTTTTTTACAAGCGTCTGGGGAAGGTCTTTGTGGTTGGGTGTGGTGAAAATTAGGCAGACATCCAAGGGTTTTATAGTTGATGTTGCTCTACTTGTTTCGGGTGGAAAGCTACAAGAGGAGTCCTCAGGTTTGTTGGGATTTGTAGTAAGACAGCTGCTTTTTTACAAAGTTGATGAAACCAATGACCTGTTGATCTTTATGAATCAAGACTCTGTAGTCTAACAACAGCATAGCCGTCACATAGCAGCAACATACCAAAAACAATTAATGAGGAGTATCATGATTCTCCAAATCCACAATTTGTTTTGTCCTTTGATTGTAGGGTCACAAATCAACTTTTGATCTAAACATTTGAATCTATAATGTGCTTCCTGCACATTAAACACAGCTTATTGGTTCTATTTCACCGGCAGAACCCAATTTTAGCGTCACATGCTGATTCTTAGCAGTATGGCTCTTTGACAAGTTATATATTGATGCTTTTTGCCCGCCTTATGGCCCATGAAAACAGTATGCAACTCTTCTTTTACTAGCATATACCACTACCCAGTGGCTTATGTAGACTTTAGATCCAAAGTTGTACACTAAATGTATTAACATTTATACTTAGGTAGGTATGAACCAATGGACAATCTATGAAATTCATTGGCAAGACATTTTACCCAACAAACAAACAAAAATCAAACTCATTGTGGTGCTAGACGAAAAGTCATTGGATCGTCAAAGCCAGTAGGTTTAAACCTCTCGGGACCATGAATGTCTGTACAAAATTGCATGATAATTCATCCAGCAGTTGTTGAGATACTACAGATTAGTTTACATCAGCTTGTAGATGTACATTTGATAACCACAGCTAATCTTCTATTAGCTCATTAGTTAACTATTGCTACAGTTACTAGTTTGCTAACTACAGATGAGTTTATATTAGTGAAAGCCAATAAACTAAAGCTATAGCTAGTAGTTTCTTAGCCAACTAGCGAACTACATCTACTGCTACTAGTTTGCATTCACTAGATAAGTACGGCCACAACTGAGTTGACATTAGCTAATTAGTTAACTACAGCTAAGCTTGCAACAGACATTTTACCCAACAAACAAACAAAAGTCAAACTCATTGTGGTGCTAGACGAAAAGTCATTGGATCGTCAAAGCCAGTAGGTTTAAACCTCTCGGGACCATGAATGTCTGTACAAAATTGCATGATAATTCATCCAGCAGTTGTTGAGATATTTCAGTTTAAATAAAAAATGGTGGCCCAAGCACCCGGCTAAGAAAACAGTTCAAGGAGTGTGTGCATTAGAGAGACATTATGGCAAACAAAATGAAGGAGAGAATGAGAGATATAGCGAGGGAGGTGCTATATGTTGGAGTGTCAGAGCAAAGGATGCACACCGGATGAACAGATGCTTCAATTACTGCTCGTAACTCACATTAATCGAGAACAGATGGCGACACAAGTGGCGGCGGAGAGAGAGAGAGAGGGTGAGCAGGAGTGAGAGAGGATCACATAAACCAGACATGATGGAGATTGATGTCTTTGCAAATCAGACAATCTGCCTCAAAACACACCGACGAAACCTTCACTCTCGTTTCATCTGGACACAAAGTGGATTGAGCTGTATTTTTTTTCTACTGATGTTGCTCGTGACTGAACAGATTTAACACTCGGTGGAGGATGTGGAAGTGGGAGATGTGGCCTTGAGTAATTTGTTAGAGATGGAGGAGGCTGAGAGGAAACGGCAGAGCTTCCTGACACACCTGGCAGCCTGGAGCCAGCTCTAATTTTCTCACAACAGACAAACAACAAACAGCTTACTTTACACTACAACTGACAAAAGTACATTTCCTTGCCCAAAGCACCATATTCTACCTCTGCTCCCAGACAGGAACAAGCAAAACCTCAACCGTAGTTTAGAGTTGTTAATAAAGGATAATTCCATTTGTTACGGATGTTACATGCACGTTTGTGGTTTTGCCATCGGTTATACAATTGAACTCACCAAGATAAATGATGAAAACTTGGAACAATTCTCAGAAAGGAAATCAGGTATAAAAGGTAATAAACCAACAGTTTATCCACATTATCCTGACCATTTTGTTTGGGGGGTATACCCGATAGAATACCAAAATGTTGGTAATAATTACACAGGAAAACTACAGTCAGTTCAATGGGTCAAACATGAAGCAGGAAGTTAACTTAAAATATACACTGGGGGGAATATTTGTCCTACAAATAAATTTAATCTGTGGGTTTGTTCAAAACCTCTTTGATTTTCTTTCACAGTCAGGCTTTATAAGGCTATAAACGTTAGCATGTACAGCTAACTAGCTTAGTAATTACAACTACTAATTCCTTACTAAAATAGTACTCTAGAATTAATTCCAAAACCCAAAACCCTTTCACATTCTCCTTTGAACTTGAGTCAGCTAATAAGATTAAAGTCTGTCTGAAATGACATTTTCTACCAACCCACAAATATATTGTTTGCTACTAGTTGCTACTAGTTTGTGTAAGATAATTTACTAACTAATGCTACAACTAGTAGTTTCTTATCTAATTAGCAAACTACAGCTTTCTGCTCTTTGCATTAGCTATGTTAGCTACATCTATGTTTCTGTTAACTAATTGGCTTACTATAGCTACAGCTACTAGTTTGCGTGACCAAATTAGCTAACTACAGATTAGTTTACATCAGCTTGTAGATGTACATTTGATAACCACAGCTAATCTTGTATTAGCTCATTAGTTAACTATAGCTACAGTTACTCGTTTGCTAACTACAGATGAGTTTATATTAGCTAAAGCCAATAAACTAAAGCTATAGCTAGTAGTTTCTTAGCCAACTAGCGAACTACATCTACTGTACAGTAGAGTACAGCCACAACTGAGTTGACATTAGCTAATTAGTTAACTACAGCTAAGCTTGCAACAGCTAAGCTTGTATGAGGTAATTAGTTACTTAAAGCTACAGGTACTAGTTTGCTCGTTAATTTGCTAAATTGCATTTTTTTTCTTCCAGAAATTAGTATGAAATTTGATGATTAACTTCCTACTGCACTGCAAAAAAGCCAACTTGTATTTTTTGGCCTAAAACAGTGATTTAAGTTGGTAAAACTTGGAAATATAAATTATTGACATTTAGGGCAATAATGTAAGTTAGCACAACAAAGGAAGCCAGTTGTCTGCTCAAAAACAAGTTGGTGAGTTGTTGTTACTTATATCTTTAAGTTGGGGTTCACAACAAGGGACAATAGTTCTGCTAACTCTTATTTCTTTGTTGTGAAATGCGGGAAAGCGGCGAAATTCGGTCATTAGCGAAAGCTAGCGGCTAACTGATGCTAGCGGCTAACTGATGCTAGCGGCGTTGCTTGTTACAGCTACAAGAGTAGCCATTAGCGTATCAATGCTAACTCAAAATTAGCAGTTAGCAGAAGTAAGGATTAAAAGTTATTACAATGTAAAATTAGAAGTTAGTACAACTTACAGTTGAGTTGACAAAAATCTGAATTCAGTGTTGAGCAAACTCAAAAACAAAACTTTAAATATTTAGTTTAATTGTCCAAAATTTAAAATTTTATCGAAGTTTGTTGCCTTGAAATTTTGAGTTCACCCAACTTTTCTTTTTTTGCAGTGTGTCATCACCCTGTGCACTGCTAGACAGCAGCCTAGAAAACCTTAATCATAACCATGACCGACAGAAATAATTGCCAAAACTACAACACAAAGCTCTGGTATGCTTTAAGACAATGGTTTTCTGGTGCATTCCTCCGAGTGGAACAAGAGCAGGACTTATTGTCTTTAAACAACAAGGATTAAGTGGTGCTGATGTCACTTGGCCATGGCTAAAAAACAACAGGGTTCATTTTGCCAAGTCAATACCCCCACTTACCCCACAGTAGGTGAAATAACGACATGCTGTGTGAGTTGTGAGCTGTGGGCTGTAAACCTCAGAGAGTGAGATCATTATTTAAGACCCTGAGAGGGTCTGAGGGAGTCATTAAAAACAGCAATCTGTATTGGGAGGATGCCTCTTTGTAGAATTGAATGCACCTTATTACGAGGGTGAAGTATGATCAAACCCTGTGAATTTAAACCAGCAGACCTCTGCAGAAGTGTGCAGTTACTCACGGTCTGGGAATTAACAGCCCTCTCATCTTGCAGGGCGACGTGATTCAAACAGGTTCTTCTAATAGACTAGTCAGCCTGTAAAGCACTGTAGTGGAGATAATGCTGCTGAGCAAGCATCTCGACAGAGAATGAGAAAACACACATTCTGACACAAATAAGAAACAAACACCCACTAAGGCCATTTGATGAAAAACCTTATTTGAACCTGTGAAATTGAGTCAATATGTAGAAAGAAAAACACACTTAAAGTGAAGCGTGGGTGGTAAAGATTGGGAGGTAACTTATTCTGTGTTTTACGGGTTTTAGTTTTCCTATTTAAAATTTTACCACTTTTGCTATAAGTTATTAATGTTTTATCTTGTGTGTGTGTGTGTGTTTTAATAACACTGTTAAGTACTGCATGTTGCCTCTATTAGTTATTAATGTCATACAGTGGAGCACTTTGAGCTGTATTTTATGTATGAAAGGAGCTATACAAATACAGTTATAATTATTGTGATAATTATTATAATTATTATTATTATTATTATTAATAACACAATGTAAAAATATTTTTACATCAAAATCTTATCAGCAAATTGTATAAAAATGCACAATTTTTATTTATTTTTTTATTCAAGGATGAAATCATGCAAAATAAATGGCCTCTGTGACTAATTATTATTATTAATAATAGTATGATAACATAACTGACATAATTTGATTAATACTGATGCATCAATGTGTAAGCAACATTTTGTAGCTGCTAGAAGTGGAGCTTGTTTGTGTTCTAGTGCTGAAATGTGTTTTCTTTCTTTCTTTCTTTAGTTTTTTAGTGAATTGTTGAGTAATTTCCTCTCTTTGGGCTTCAAACAGTTAAGATAACCCTAAAGATAAATGATAACGTAGCATTATCATGTTATAATCTTTTCTGCAAAGTAGCTACAGTATCTGTCAATATTCCCTCTAAAGCGTATTGAAGTAGAAGCATAAAGTAAAATAAAATAGAAATTCTCAAGTGAAGTACAAGTAGCTAAAAACTGAGAAGATGTATTTTTAGATTAAATTGCACAATGAAGCATTTAAGCAACTACTCCCACAAATAATACACAATATATTATTGTCTTCACATCTGTCTATATGCATTAAATTACCGCACATCTTTGGGACTGTCTCTACGTTGCACATTCTTTTGACAACTTTGCGAATTTCTGCCCAAAATTACCACTTCTAAAAACTGCATAGCTCTTGCATTTTAAATCAGAAATAGCACATATTTTTTATAGTATTTTTAATATTTTATATTCTTCTATTCAATGTTATGTTTATTGTTTCTTGCAAAACTTGTTTTTATTTTTTATAGTATTTTATTTATCTTTTTATTTCCTCTTGCTGTGTTAATGTTGCACCAAAGCAAAGACGTGTGTGTGGAAGTGAAAATCAACATTGTAATCAATCAGATTGCGCGCGCGCACACACACACACACACACACACACACACACACACACACACACACACACCAACTGTTCTCTGGTTAATCTGCATGAATATTTATCATTGTTTCACTGGGACACTAGCTCAGATGCAATAATTGAGTTGGAGTGGCCATAACCAGTGTTTCCACTGGGACCAATAAAGATGTTACACGACCAGCTGTGGGCTCTCTCGCTCAGACCTGCAGAGCCGCTGTAATGGCTTCACAAGTCCGTGTACGCTGGTGTGATATAAACTCTGGAGCCGCTGTAAAGGCGGAGGAGTGTCCAAGGCCTTAAATCTAATGAAAAGGAGTCGTGCTTGACGTGAGAGCCTCGTCCATCAAGGACAGAGACGAGTGTGTCTCTGCTGTGTGTTGATGTTAGCGTGTCTAAGTGCATGTAGATGTGCGCGACCATATGCAGGGTCGTCAGTGCCACTCCTGCCATCATATGTTGAGGGACCAACACATTTATCTGGAGCCAACAGATTAGACGTCACCGTCTGTCTGATGTAACCGGACCAGAGCGGAGCGGAGCTCTCCCAATAAAACAACAACAACACGGGTCATTAACGGCATTCAGCTTCCAGCGGACACGACTGGACTGGGCCCCAGTGCTTAACAGTGATGTTATGAGCATTGTTATTGCATGTCGTTTGAATTTCAGTCATTATACAACAGTTGTCATGGTGTAACTCTAACAAAAAGATAAAAATCAGCAAATCAGCAAGCTTTAAAAAGGGGGAAGTAGCATTCTCTATACCAGGGATTCCTAAAATGTGGTGCGTGGACCCCTAGGGGGGCGCGAGATGAAAAATGTAATGGCGGTCTGATAATTACACAATTACATTTTTCCCCCACACAATAAAGAAGTGTAAATAAACATTTCCTTTGTGAAATGTAAAATGAAAAACTGTAATATCAATTAATAAATAAATGCAGGCTATTCAAAATGCTCTTCATCTTAAAATGAAGCGTAGAAGAAGTTACCTTCTTCCATTTTTCCAGCCTGTGTTATGATGACGGGTTGTTTAGCTCCACGCTCATTTAAACTTGCTCAAAATATTATAACATTTTCCCAACTTATGTGCTTTCTGCCTCTGATCCTGAGCCTGTCATCATCCTCTTTGCCCTTAAAAGTGGAAGCTTGCGCATAACTTTGTTGCATTATATTGAAACTGTGTTCAGGTTAATTCAAATGTGAGACTCATTGTTGTGATGGTGATTATTTAATTATATGTGTGTTCTCATTTGAGCATGATTAAACATGCCGCCTTTAATATGGCTATAAAAAAGCTTATTGCATTTTGTTTTTTTTGAAGGTGTGGGGGATTGGGGGTGCGTCAACACAGTTGGGAAATAGAAGGGGGTGCACGGCTAAAAACGTTTGGGAACCGCTGCTCTATACTGTAATTTATGTTGTTGTTGTTATGTTTTTTATTATGGACACATGACATCTATTGTCAGCCTGTCTTAGGAGAAGGAGAAGGTTTTTTAATCAGTTTAAAAAGAGTTTTTCCCAGTGTGAATCAAGGGTCTAAGGACAGACAGTACTGTCTACCAACCAATACAACGTTTGTATGATATCTTACACATTAGGATCTATTTAGCATTCTGAAATTGAAGCATGTGATTAAGGTTGTCAAATGGAACTACTTGTTTATGTTTACGCACCAAAATAACTTGGTTAAGTTTTAGAAAAAAAGATCATGGTTTGGGTTAGAATCCATACGTAACGACATGACATAGGAGAAAGACATAGTTGTGTAGGAGACGCAGTTGTGTACGTAAGTTAACTTATGAGTAACTTGCACATCTAATAACATTGTTTTCACAAGGGAGACTTCCTCTTTTGCTACCGTTATAATTACTACAGTCACTAGCGGTCTCTGCATAACAACAAACGTCCAAATGGTTCTTAATAAGCTGTGCCTCCTGGTGCATGATTATTGTATGGGTCATAGTATTTATTAGGTTTGGGAATTGATACGATTTTATTGATGTCAACACCATTATGCATACTCCATGTCGTGCTGGAAAAGACATATTCTCCTAACGGGCATCACTGCTGCCAAAAAGATGCTGGCTTTACGCTGGAAACCTCCACATACAGTCACCAAACCCCATTGGATTAACACATGCATTGAAATAATAAATATGGAGCTTTCAGTGGCAAGAATGCACGGTGCTGGAGCGGATACTATTCTAGCATGGCAAACAATGGCAGATAAGATCAAGGAATTGCTGTAATCAATATTTTTATTTGCATTACTTGAACATGGTCTCTCATGTCCTGTAAGAGTTTTATAGAGATCCAAGTTGGGGGGGTGGGGGGTCGTCGCCTGGTCCCTTTTTTTTTTTTTTTTTTTTTTTCCCCCATATATATATATTTTTCTTTCTATCTATTTCATTATTTATTATTATTATTATTTTGAATATGATTGTAATGTACATTTTAATTTTATCGGACTGCTGTACTTGTTCTGTCTTTAAAAGCAATAAAAAAGTTGTTCACAAAAAAAAATGCATACTCCATGTCGGTCCAATTCGTTGTCAATGCATTCTTGATTCCTGGTTCATTTTTGTAGGCTAGAAACAGAGCAGATCAACAGTCTAAAACCACTCTTCTGACCCATTTCCCACTCGACACCATGATTCCTTCTTGTTTGAAGTTTCTAGAAGTGTAGACGCAGGAGTTTGACATGTTTGCTTTGCAGAAAAACATGTCGACATTAATAAGAAGAATTCATAAGTTTGCAGGTAAACCATAGCAATGGATCAAACCGTTTTAAACTACTTCTGAACATTAACCAGCTCTCGATACCCATCCTTACAAATTATAGTGAATTATTTTCACAGATAGAAGAACGAACAGTAAACAGAGAACGGCCCGTGTCTGCTGTACAGACTGTGAAGCCACTATATAAATAAAATCTCCTTGACTTGACATGTTTAAAAATAAAAACGGTGTAATGAGTAATAAAGCCCAGGGCTCGTGTATGTTCCTTTTCTATTTTTTCTCAGGGCCACAGGATCAAAAGTTTCAGAGCTGCTGATGAGTGTTTGAGTGGAAGTCAACACATTAAAGAGAAAACATTTCTCCATCTCCCTTTGAAATGTGATGTGTGGAGGTCAATGTAAAGAGCCAGCTGACACATCTCTCTTTTTTTATCTCCTCTTAGAGAGCACACAACCTCACTCCACTGCAGCTGTTCAAACACCTCCTCCTCTGCTCTCCTTCACTCTCTATTGGCTTCTTGTAAACACAGGATTTCAATCCAGAACATTCAAACTCAGAGTGTGTTTTATCACACTGAAAGGCTGTGTGGCTAACCTGAGTGGGACGTCAAGTCACACATCTAACCTTGGCGTACACCGCTGAATTACTCCGAACCGAGAGTGCTAAATTAAAGAAAACATTTTCTCTGTCACACACACACACACACACACACACACATACACACACACACATACACACAAGTAATCCTAGTTAACCTCCACACACATGGTTTATTCCCCGGGTGACCAAAAGCAATTCCCTTTTTCTTCTCTTTCTGCTTAACTTTATCTGTAGAGCCAGGCCCTGAGTCATTCCCTCGACCTTTTCATGTATCAGCCACCATCTCTGGACCAATCTAGTCCTCTCTATACTACACACACACACACACAACACACACACACAGACACACACACACACACATGGCGGCACTTACAAGAAAAATATGCATAAAGGGGAGTGAGGAGGGGAGGAGGACAAGTGGCCTTCTGATCCTGTTAACTGCAGTACAGCAGAGGGGTTTGGTTCTCTTACACCGGGTAATTAGACTGTCACTCAAACCGGCTGCTGCTGCAGTTTGTGTGTGTGTGCATGTGCTCGTGCAGTGTTTGATTGCCTCCATGACCTTTGACCCTGAGGGAGCAAATATACCTGCTGGGGAGGCGAGGAAGGGGTCAATGTGAAGGGAGCAGAAGTGATTTAGAGGGTGCTGGTTGAAGGGGGAGAATAATTAGAGTAATATATGTTGATATAAACTTACACTTGGTTGCTAATTAGGGCCGACAATGGTTCTGCCATGTTTGTATTAGCGGTAAGATCCACTGCATTAAACCAAGCGCTTCCACTTCATCCCGAAGCCGCATCAACAAAAGATAATTGTGTGTTACTTATGGTGAATAAAGGGGGCGGCAGGGCATTGATGTAAATAAATCTGAGAGAGAGACAGATGAGGAAAATGTGGTGAAATACTTAGGAAGACAGTGAACCACAGTGATGGCAATGAACAACCAATGATTGCATCCAGGACCTCAAAGTGGTCTGTGGATTGAAGATACCAAATATTCATCATAATGTTTGAACATGACAGGGGATGTTTCTTGTAGGTTTCTGTGCCTTTATTTACCATCATCAACCCACAAAAACACTTAAAAACATGCATCCATCTACATTTCGGCCAAAAACGCAGGACTTGTACCCCAACAAGAGTCTACAGCCATGCAACTCAATCAGATCTATACTTTGGCACGGTGGGGAAATGCAGAAGTCAGCAAACATGCACACAATGACAAGGCTTTCATCCTGAGGTACAGCAGGATTAATGTTTCCTTGCACGGCAGCTGGATTCTTCGCATCGCAAGATCACAAGATCACAAGATCACAAGATCACAAGATCACAAGATCACAAGAAAACCTGTCTTATTTTTGGTCATTTTGGGTCATTTTGGGTCTTTTTTTGGTCATTTTATGTCTTTTCTGGTCATTTTGTGTCTTTTTTGCTCATTTGTTGCTTATTTTTTGCTCATTTTTTGCTATTTTTTGTCTTTTTTTATCATTTTGTGGTCAATTTGTGTCTTATTTGGTCATTTTGTTTCCTTTTTTTGGTCATTTTGTTTCTTTTTTTGGGTGATCTTAACTGTGCGTGTGAGATTGTGTTCAGTGAGCGGGGGTCACGGACAACATGTATGTTAAATTGGGGGTCGCGACTCAAAAAGGTTGAGAACTACTGAACTAAGTAACCTCTAATAACATTTCCAGTCCAGTGTTTAGTGACCCATCTAACCACCTCGAACTCTCTCCTACACAGACTTTGTCGGTCTTTATACTACATCACCTGACTTTCTCTTTTGCTGCCGTCATAATTACTACATTACCATGAAAAACTGCACCACATTTCCATGGTAATAGTTGTAATAATACATTCAAATAGTTGTTGAAATATTTCAGTCTGCACCAAAGTTGTGGACCAACCAACCAACCAACCAACCAACCAACCAACCAACCAACCAACCAACCAACCAACCAGCCGACCAACCAACCAGCCGACCAACCAACCAACCAACCAGCCAACCAACCAACCAGCCAACCAACCAACCAACCAACCAACCAGCCGACCAACCAACCAGCCAACCAACCAACCAACCAACCAATCAACCAGCCAACCAACCAGCCAACCAACCAACCAGCCAACCAACCAGCCAACCAACCAACCAACCAACCAACCAGCCAACCAGCCAACCAACCAACCAACCAGCCAACCAACGAAAAAAAAGAGACCAACATTACTGTCCCTAACATTGTGCAAGAAGCATGGTTAAAAAGCTTGTGCAGTTTCCTGTGTGGAACCGAACTGAAGGCAATTATGACAATCAAAAGCACTAACGACAGAATTAAAGTCAATCAACGTGGATTCATACAGCCACATGAAACATCACAAAAAGAAATGCATTCATCCATACAGTACTTTGAGCTTTAAAAAGACTTAGCAACTAATTCTCTAGCCATTTATCTCAAATTTAGCATTCATGATCCGTCAGAACCAATCATATTGTTTGTCTGTCTGCACAAAGACGATAAAGATCTAAGTCCAGAAGAATCAAGGGAGAGAATAAGGATTCTTCTTTTGACCAAAATCAGCTTCATTTGTTTTCATTAAGATCCTTTACTCATCTCTGTTCCAAGGTTTCTCTCTCTTCTTTTTACTTTTTTAACACCTCGAACGCCCAAACTGAAAGCAGGGTCAGCACCTCCTCCTCCTCTCCTGGTGCTGCATGGTCTTAATTAGAGCCAAATCATCCAGGGAGAGATGAGGAGAGGTGGAGGACAGGAGGCAGCACCAAGACCAGTGATTACTCTGGGGGGGGGGGGAGACTCCACACATCATGCAGTTCCCGCTCACTGAATCAGGGCAAGGAGAGAACACACTCCTAATGATTCCCTACAAAGCTAATTAGAGCCTCTCTCTGTTTCACATCCAGCCTCACAGGTTGTGATAATTCATAGCAGAGCTGCTACCCGGCACAAAGCATTCAGTCATTAATCTGCCGTGTCTTTTGCTCTTTGAATGCTCCTGTTATCTGGGAGCACATTCCTGTTCCCCGTCAACGTGATGCAGATAAACAGATATCACTTTGGTCCCAGTGTGTTTGTGTGCTTGTACATCTGTGTGTTTCCTCTTCAGTGTAATTGATTCATTGACAGCTCTTTTAATTAGCCTGACTAATCCTGTAAATGGATTATCAGTTCAGAAAAGATGCCAGTGAAAGGGAAAGAAACATACTGTACAAGGCATTAATGCAGAAATACACACTTTAAATTCCAGTTGACCGTTAACTACCCCCCCTCCCCGGGAACAGCCAGCAGCCAATCACAGCACAGCAACCCAACTACACAGCAAAATAGTGTTAAATTTAACACTTTTTCTGAGTTTATATAGTTCTCACGGATTCTGAGTTAAAATTACACTTTAAAAAGTGTTAATATTTTAACTCTTTAATAGTGTTAAATATTTGACACCCTTGATAACCCAAACACGCTATAATCCTGAAATTACGGGATACCGCGAGATCCTGTGATAAACCTGGCAAAATCAAAGCCTGACAGCTAGAAATGTAAATAATTGTATTTACTTCTGTGTGAAATCAAAGCCCAAAAAACCCCCAACAAAAATAAAAATAATACGATTTTTTAATGCCACCATTATCAACTGCAGATGTGCCATGCTAGCATGGAAAGCTTGATGATGACAGGTTTCATGAGATAATGAGCTTTTTTCAGTGTGAGAGGTTGAAGCAGAACTGGGTACAGAAAGTTTTAATGGCATTTTAGAAGGTGACGATACCTTTACTGGCCTGTCAGATCGCTCAGTTTCACACATAACACAAACCTGGATTTGATAATCGAAGCATTCAGTTGCAGATATTTTCACTTCTTTAACATTTGACACCTTTTCTTTTCTCACACATTTTTCTTTATCCTCTTCTCCTCCTTTACGGTCTCTGTCAAAACCTCATTCTACCTCAATGCTTTTGTACTTTTACTTTCTTTAATCTCACATAGTTTTTCCACTAAAACTGTCCTCTAACACAGTAGTTCTCAACCTTTTTGAGTCGCGACCCCCAATTTAACATGCATGTTGTCCGCGACCCCCGCTCAACCAAAAAAATAAACCACCAAAGATACCAAAAAAGACACAAAATGATAGAAAAAACTAAAATATTAAAAAAGAAACAAAATGACCAAAAAAGACACAGAAATACCAAAAATAAATGACACTAAATTACTACAAAAGTCACAAAATTATTTTAAAAAAGATACAAAATGACCATAAAAAGACACAGAATTACCAAAAAAGAGACAAAAGACACAAAATGACCAAAAAAGGAAACAAAATGTCCAAAAAAAGACACAAATTGACCACAAAATGACCAAAAAAAGACACATAATGACCAAAAAAGACACAAAATGACCAAAAAAAGACACAAAATGACCAAAAAAGACACAAAATGACTAAAAAACCCCCCACAAAATGACCAAAAAAAGACATTAAATGACCAAAGAAGGCAGAGCTGACTTCCAAAATTATTTGGCGACCCCCAGAAATCATCTCGCGACCCCAATTGGGGTCCCGACCCCAAGGTTGAGAATTGCTGCTCTAACAAAGTGCAATTTCTGTCACTATTTCTAGAATTCGTTCACATGATTTGTTACTTTAAACAAGTTAAACAGCAGTTTGTCCTGTGTAAATATACTGCAAGAAAGCTTTAGGAATTATTTATATTATAGGGATGTTATTTAAGATAAGATAAGATAAGATAAGATAAGATAAGATAAGATAAGATAAGATAAGATAAGATAAGATAAGATAAGGGAAAATCTGCCATTTACTTTCGATTAATATCACTTTTTAAAAGACACATAATAAACATCAACTTTATTTTAAAAAAAATTCATTTTTGGTATTTCATGTTGGTATTTAACTGTTGAGGATCACCATTTCACCTTCCTCATAACAAACGTGGCATCTCACAGGCATTTATTTTGAAAAGCAGCAGAAATTAAATCTGTATTTGCTCCTTTTTTCACTCACAGTAGCAGAACACAAGGACCTTTGGCAGTTTAAGGACAAAATGAGAGAAAAGGCTTGCAGCCCTGATGAAAAAAGGATTTTTAATGCATTTACTGGTGTCATTACCTTCCATCTTTATGCTCACTTGATGCTTTCAGAGGACATTCTGCATTTATTGAGCTTCAGAAGAGACTTTTTTACATATTTACACACAGAGTGACATTTCCTCCATTTGAATTTAACACTGAGGCCATTTACAACAAATGTATTTATTTATTCTCCTTTAAATAATTAAATTAGGCTTAATATCGAAACTAAATGTCAGGTGACTAAATAAAGGTTGGAGTTCCACTCACTGAAACGTTTTGAATCCCTTATTGAATCTAATAACTTTACCAAGTAAAGGAGTTATTAATATTTAGATGTGAAATCTAATTAAAGTTTACAACCTGTAGCTAGAAACTGCAGAAGAATACAATTAAATATTGATTAAATGCATGTGGCACTGTTATAAGAGGTGACGCCATCGTACTTTTATATTTAATGAGTTACTTCCTCATTAAAGTCCTGGAGGTCGTTATTCACAGATGTTTAAAGGAAACAGCTTAAATATTGATCTATGCATAAAAACTTTAAACAGGAGAGTCTCCTTAAATGTTTAAAATGTGACCAGACATATTATTTATCTGAAGAACTCTGTTGGTTCTCGGTGAAAAACAAAAATAAACAATTGTGTTTCTTCTTTCTTGTGAACAAAATTTGACTGAGTGCAGATGTCAGATTAAGCAAAGCATCATTGGTAATTTGATTATATTTTCACTAACAATGACTTTGCTGCCAACACATTTTTGTTTTGAAATGAGAAAGTAAAAATTAGGAAACTGTAGCTGTGGGGACTCCCTAAAAATTGGTGTTTGACCTGTATGAGTGTGGTTTTGCAGGATGTTACTGTGCATGCAACCTGGTCTCACAGGAATCCGTGAAATAGCCACGGATTCGCTTAACTCAAAATCTGTGAATTAGCCACGGAATCACTCAAATTTCCGTGAAACTGACACGGATTTCGCTACAATGCAAGTTAATGACAGTCATATCCCGTGGCTATTCCAACATACAAAGTTTGTATGTTGAAAAAAAAAAAAGAAACTAAGTCAAAATATTGATTTTTTTTCACTAAAAATGAGAGAACTGTCCGCCATGTTTTTTTTTCTGACTTGGAACAAACCAATAGGAAAAAATATTAACTTGCATTGTAGCAAAATCCGTGTCAGTTTCACGGAAAGTCAAAGTTTTTTTATAGAGCAACTTCAGTTGACCAAAGTGCTGTACAGTTATTAAAATAGAATAAATCATACACAAATAGGTATAAATAAAAACAATGAAAACAATAAAATACTAAAAACAGTAAAACAATAAAATAAAATAGAATAAAATAGTAATAAAAACTCAATCCAAAACAGAGTAAGAGATAAAAACAAAAAAGACAAATAAAAGGGTAAAAAAAAAAAAGTAAAAAGAAAGCCAAGGATTCTTGCCTAGCTGGCACTGAACGCCAAAGAGAATAAAAATGTTTTTAATAATGTTTTAAAGTGCTCAACAGACTGTTCAGCTCTGACCTGAGTGAGAAGACATTGTTTTCCTTTTAAAGATTGACATGAGATTTGTTAGAGTTGAAGCTTAGAAAATCTTTGCTTAAAGGAACAAAATCAGGGATTATGAACAAAAGGCTGCAAAAAGCAAGCTTTTCAGAAACGTTATGACCTATTGCCATCTTTTATTCAGCCTCTGTTGACGTTTGTTTATACTGATATCTTCATTTTTCATGCGTTCTGCTCTCCTTAGTGTCATCTGAGAGTATATACAATATTTAATGCATGTTATTAGCTCATAAAAACATGTACTGTACACGCGTCAATGAGCCTGATGCATGCCCTAATGTGTCCTCTGACATCATAAAAACACAAGTGGGACCAAGAATGACAGAAATAAATGCAGTAAAAAGAACGAAAAGAGGATGCGCTCCAGTCTTTTCTTCTAAAAGCTCCATTATTTCACAGGAGATCACTCAGGTGTTTCTGTGCCGCTGTCACACACTATAATTATTAATGACTCCGCTCCCAAAGGCCAATTAATTTCCAGAGTTCGTACACTCTCCACCCTGCCTCCACGTTTCCTATATGTGCTCCTTTTATTCTTTCATTAGTGCTGCGGGCTCATCAGCCAGCGTGGCCCACTTTAGGCTCCATTTAGACGAGCTGCTTCTATAAGAGCCAGCCAGTGAATCGTGATGTCACGCCCATTGTCTGCCAATTACAATTCAATTTAGCAGAAGAAACGCTCTGGAATGTGATTATAAGCGATGGATGGCGTGTGTGTGTGTGTGTGTGTGTGAAGAGATTTGTGATGTTTTCCACCTTTCACTCAGCACTTTCATATTCTGAAGTGGCTTCCCGTTCCTCCAAAGAGTTTTCCACAGTCACTTGGCTTTGCTTTTTTTCAGACAGCGTGACATTTGCACCTCCCTGCTGCCTCGCTAAGCCCAAACAATGAATGCAGCGACACACACACACACACACACACACACACACACACACACACACACACACACACTAGCTGCAGGACTGGAGAGGAGAGGGATAATATGTATTGGGAAGCTGTCATATTCTCAACAGGTTTTTATCTGCATTATTTACAGCTCTACTCTGACTCTGTCGCTTCTCTCACACGTTTACTGTGACTTACACACAGATAACAGAGAATACAGATTTAAAAACCACAAAGACGTCCTGGGAATAACATTTATATCTTAGAACTAGAACGTGAACTTATTCTGCCACAATTCAACATGTCAAATCTGGTCAACAAGTCCTCCAACTCATACAAGCACATTGGTTATTTATTCCTTCCTTTTAAAGGCTCATTTATGCTTCACATTAGATACAGAAACTACGTATTTAATGTCTGTCTGTATTCTGTGTATTCTGTGCGCTTTTTTCACCAATGCTGTCCTGCTGATGATGAGACAAGCACCTTTCTGATATAACCCTAATAACGAAATGAAACGACAAGCAAGAATAGGCTATGGCTCGTTTGGAAGATTTAATTAAATTCTACTTTAACCCTTTATCAGGCAGGGATATTTGGTAATTTCAGCGGATATCCAAAATAAAAAATAAAAACATTTAGAGAAAAAAGTTGCAAATTTACTAGATTAAAGTGGCAGATCTACAAGAAAAAAAGTTGCAGATTTAAGAGAAAGAAGTGGGGGAAAAAAGCTACTTTTTTCTCGCAGATTCACCACTTTAAATCTCTTAAATCTGCAACTTTTTTTCTTGTAGATTTGCCACTTTAAATCTCGTAAATCTGCGACTTTTTTCTTGTAGATTTACCATTTTAAATCTCGTAAATCAGCGACTTTTTTCTTCTTTAATCTAGTAAATTTGTAATTTTTTCTCAACCCCATTTTGATATCCACTGAAGTTACCAAATATAGTTCTTCGCCTGATAAAGGGTTAAGCTTGGTTTGAGACATGGAGAGATTCTACAGTTATTGAACACAGTGGGTGATATTGTTATCAGTATGTTACTCTGAGAAGGAGTTTGAAATGTATGAGGTTGTACCGAATTAAACATGTATATTTCAGATTAAATTAAATTCATACCAGAGTTTCCCCGACATTCTTTCAGCACAACACATGGCTCATTTGAATATTAAATTAGCCATGTGTTGGAAGGTCAAGACACGATTTGCGCTGCTGCTGAATGAATGTAGGGGAATATACATGCTGCACACAAATTAAGCATTGATGCATTTGGAATAGTTGGTTTAGACCTGAGTTGGTCCAGGATACAACTTGTATCGCTGCCCACAAGTGGCTAAAGAAATCTGTTAATGCAGGTTTACTTCATATCATATAAATCATATAAATGTAAACATATAGGGCCTAATAACATTTATCTTATTATTATTATTCATTTATATTCATTTTTTCATTTATATTCATTTTTGTGATCCAGTTTATAAAAATAAGATGTTGTTAATATTTTTACGTTATTGGCAGGTTAAAGGTAAAGGACAAGCTTTTAAAAAGGCAGGTAGTGCAGGTTTTTCTACTTTGTGAAGTTTTCCACACGTCCTGATACCTGAAACTAAACTAGTAAACTAGTAATGTTGACAGCAGGTCGAGGGTTGAAAGACCAACTTAGTGTGGCTGCACAAACCTCACAGACACACAGACAAACAAAGTGGAATAGTGTCCTGGCACAGGTGGGTCAGCTCCACTGAGACTGAGCAGGTACCATCAGCTCTCTAAACACACACACACACACACACACACACACACACTCTGTTATTCCCATCATGGCACAGAGAGTTATTTCTCCTCTCACTCTATCAGGTGACAGACTCTGACTGGAGTCTAATCTCCAGTAATTCTCTGTGTCTTCACTGCACTGTATTCTTTGTATTCAGTTTAGTTTGAAAGCAGCTGAAAAGTGGATTGTATTTGCCAGACAAACAATAGTACAGACAGGCTGAGGAGAGGTGAAACAGAAGATGCAAGAAAGACTGTGAACGGGTCGACATGTAAAAACCTTAAAACCCACAATGACGCTTTCTTACTTAAAACATTTTTAATGAGGTTGAAACAGTAGTTACCTTTTTAAGATTCTAATGTGGAAACTATTATTTGTTTCCTGATAAAACACACATTGTGTGTCGTTCTGTTCCAAGCAGGCTATTTGTAGATATGTCTCAACACAACTGGAGGGGATCTTTAACACATTCTTTATTTTTTCTTTGATCTGCATGAAAAACTGAAGTGTTATGTGCTAGACCAGCTATTCTCAACCTTGGGGTCGGGACCCCAATTGGGGTCACAAGATGATTTCTGGGGGTCGCCAAATCATTTTGGAAGTCAGCTCTGTCTCCACTGTGTTAAAGTGTTCATGTGTTTTAGTCTTAATGTCTTTTTTTTGGTCATTTTGTGTCTTTTTTTGATAATTTTGTGATCAATTTGTGTCTTTTTTGGCCATTTTGTTTCCTTTTTTTGGTAATTTTGTGGTCAATTTGTGTCTTTTTTGGTCATTTTGTTTCCTTTTTTTGGTAATTCTGTGTCTTTTCTAGTCATTTTGTGTCTTTTTTGGTCATTTTGTGTCTTTTTTGATAATTTTGTGGTCAATTTGTGTCTTTTTTGGTCATTTTGTTTCTTTTTTGGGTGATCTGAACTGTGCTTGTGAGATTGTGTTCAGTGAGCGAGGGTCGTGGACAACATGCATGTTAAATTGGGGGTCGCGACTCAAAAAGGTTGAGAATTTACTGTGCTAGACTACGGTTATTTCTGACGACCCCGATTCCAAAAAAGCTGGCGATGATGTGTAAAACATCAATAAAAACAGAGAGAATGCATCAAATTCAGAATAAGTGTATATATTAACAAAAAAATAAAGATCCTCAGCATTAGATAGCTTGTCTTTGTACTGTATTCAACTAAATGCAAATCACTGCATCGTGTTTTTATTTTGTTTTTCACAGCATCATAACTTTTTTGGAGGGGGATCTGCAGTTTGGACCATGAAACATCCTGGCTGACAAATACAGTAATTTTCCTTAAAGATAATAGCCCATAAACATGAATAAATAATAGAGTGGAAGTTCAGTGGAGTACAAACTGCCTAAATACACACACACACACACACACACACACACACACACACACGGTTGTGAATGTGTTGCAGCAGCAGAATAATGACTGCAGCTTATCTTTCACTCCAGCGCCACACAGCTCATTTAAATAAAACATTTTAAAGGTGTTTTCTCTCGTCCCTTCCGACTGCTTCAGTCCCATTTGTTTCCACACAAAGTACACACAAAGCAACGCACACGTATTGTACACCAACCAGCAGTTCCCACCTGAAGCTGCTCAGGGACTCTGTCAAACATTACAGCAGCAGCTAACACGCTCACGTTTATTCACTGAGGAAGAACACGGCTGTTTGTGGGCTGGTGACGGAAAAAATACCAGGAAATTATCATAAATAACTACATCACTTTACATTCTATTGGACTAAAGTTTGTAATCAGCTGTTCTCCTGTTCTCTAATTCTCTTCTATTCTAACTTGACTTTTTTAAAGGTCTGTGCTCTCTTTCTTTGCCTTTCTAGTTCACATTTCAATAGTTTGAGTCCCAAAATAAGAAGAATTGAATTATCCAAATATCCATTTAGTCTATGTGCCCACATTGTTGCATGACATATATACACATTTTTATTTGTTTTCCAGTCAAGAAAAGCATCAGTGAGCCTAGATTATTATCAAACCACAACAGTCCAATTAGGCTCTAAATATTAAGTTAGTCTATTTTCTTTGAGTCCTCTGCAGTCTACACAGTCAGACTGAAAAGGTTTAAACTGATTTATCACTCTATTTTTAATCAATCAATCAGAATTCTCTCATACATATTAGTGGCTATATTTGCTGTCTTAACTATAGTAAAAGTGCTTGTTAGCTCAAGTGCTAATGCTAATGTTTGTTATTGTTTTCTTACCGCGGATTCACAAGGTGACCAAGGAATTTATTAACTTGTTAATTTATTAACTTTATGCAAAAAGCAATAGGTGTTTTTGACAAGGTAACTGGGGTAACTCAGTTATAAAAAAATCGCCTTCAAAATAAAAGCACTGCGGTTGTATTGATTTATAATTTCTGTTGGCTAGTTCTAGAGATAGTTCTAAGAAAATAAACATGGTTCATAGGGAACAAATCTAAATGCTGGTAGTGTCATTATTTTAGATTCATTACATTGTGAAGCCAACATTTACTTCATAATGATAAGTTGAAGCAAAAAAACGTGTCTTTTGAGACTCTTAACATCTTCACTGGTCTGCCTTTTTAGTCTCATCGTGTTCTTACTCACACTTCAGCAAACTATTCTCACTCAAACATTCCAACTTATGGATCAATATCAGCCTGAGAGAAAAGGATCTGAGGAGAAGTCATGCAGCTGTTGTGTAGTTTGTTTACAACCTAACATTAGCTTTTACAGCATTTATGCTCCAAAAGTCATAAAAGTGATGTTCACTTGTGAAGCATATACACTGTTAAAAATCTTTGTAGAAATAACAGTAAAACACTGTCAAATACATCAGAAATAGGGCGTAAAATAAAAAATTGTATATCACCATATTAGACACTTTTAATTAATCAAAATCAAATCAAAGAACTTACTTACTTAACTTACTTTTTTTCTGCCATAAAGTGGAAGAAACACACAGTTTTGCTGTAAAAATATAACATTTTCATGCAAAATTTATGGAGAAATACCATGATGTGTGAATGAATGACACAATTACCCTAAAAATAACAGGAATACTCAGTCTAAATTACAGTTTTTGCTGACATTTACATTTAAATTTAGAATAGAAAATCCACTCACTGTCATTTTTACGGTGAAGTTCTGGCAACCACAGCTGCCGGTATTTTACCGTAAATTAAACAGATTTTTTTTACAGTGTATTTATATATTATTTTATCTGACAAAACGTGTAACTATGTGCTTTTTGTCAGGGGAACCGGAGCGATGTGAACTTCCAGGTGGAGCCTGCAGCTCTCTGCTCCTTCTGCTCTTTCATTTGTCAGTCTGGTTGAACCGCTGTACAGCCTTTTGTTCTCCATGTACAGAACAAACCCTTCATACAAAATAACATCTATTTGTAAAGCTGAAAGCATCAAAGAGCGTTCAGACATATCAACAACAGCTGACCCAGTAAAGCCTCCATCGTGGCAGAAGATTTAAAACTTTTGAACACTGGAAAAAAAAAAAAGTGAGAGCTTTGAAAAGTTGAAGAGAGTTTAGAAAAATCCCAGCAGACGCACATTTAAACACATTCACAGATAAAGTGAGTCATTAGAGCAGATGAAGTGTGAGAGGGCTGATGTTCCTGCACATCTGCTCCGGTTCAGAGGGAGGAAGGAGGAGCAGGAGGAGCAACACACAGAGACAGAGGGCTGAGGAGGAGAGGAGGAGGAGGAGGAGGAGGAGGAGGAGGAGGAGAGAGAGACAGAGGGCTGAGTGTGACTGACTGCTATATCTCACTCAGACACAAGAAAAGACAGAGAAAGGAGGAGGAGGAGGAAAGAGAGGAGGTGGAGGAGGAGGAGGAGGAGGTGAGAGAGGAGGAGAGAGAGGAGGAGGAGGAGAGAGAGAGAGGATGAAAGAGGGGAGGAGGAGAGAGAGAGGGAGGAAGAGGAGGAGAGAGGAGAGAGAAGAGGAGAGAGGAGAGAGAGAGAGGAGAGAGAGAGAGGAGGAGGAGGAGGAGGAGGAGGAGGAGGAGGAGAGAGAGACAGAGGACAAAGAGGAAGAGGGGGGAGAGAGAGAGAGGAGGAGGAGGAGGTGAGAGGATGAAAGAGGGGAGGAGGAGAGAGAGAGAGACAGAGCGAGGGGGAGAGAGAGGAGGAGGAGGAGGAGAGAGAGGGAGAGAGAGAGAGGAAGAGGAGAGAGGAGGAGAGCACGAGAGAGAGAGAGGAGAGAGAGGAAGGAGAGAGAGGAAGAGGAGGAGGAGAGAGAGGAGGAGGAGGAGGAGAGAGAGAGAGAGACAGAGGAGAGAGAGGAAGAGGAGAGAGAGAGGAGGAGGAGGAGTAGGAGAGAGAGGAAGAGGAGAGAGAGAGAGACAGAGGAGGAGAGAGAGAGAGAGAGAGGAAGAGGAGAGAGAGAGGAGGAGAGAGGATGAAAGAGGGGAGGAGGAGAGAGAGGAAGAGGAGAGAGAGAGGAGGAGGAGGAGGAGTAGGAGAGAGAGGAAGAGGAGAGAGAGAGGAGGAGGAGGAGGAGAGAGAGATGAGAGAGAGAGAGAGAGAGGAGGAGAGAGACAGAGGATGAAAGAGATGAGGAGGAGAGAGAGAGACAAGAGAGAGAGGAGGAGGAGGAAAGAGGAGAGAGAGAGGAGGAAAGAGGGGAGGAGGAGAGAGAGAAGAGGAGAGAGACAGAGGAGAGTGAGGAGGAGGAGGAGAGAGAGAAGAGGAGAGAGAGGAGGAGGAGGAGAGAGAGAGGAGAGAGAGACAGAGGAGAGAGAGGAGGAGAGAGAGAGAGAGAGAGACAGAGGAGAGGAGGAGGAGGAGAGAGGATGAAGGTTACCACCTCCTTTTTACACTAACCAGAATATTTTCTATCTCGCCTCTCTGAAGTTTTAAACGGATCAGTTAGAGTAGATTTACCTCTCAGAGCTTCTGTCTTTGTGTTGTGTAATCAAAGCTCAGGAGACGTTTTTAAACAAGGTTACTGGTGATTCACATCAAGTCCTCAACTCTGAATATTCACAGGAACATACCAGAGACACCAGTCACTAACAGCCTTTTCAGGAGCCTTTTCATGGATTTAGTGAAGCTGAAATGTGATGAATAGAATCACGTTTAGAAAGCGTCTTTGCTGCTTCTCAGGCCAGTTTCAGAAGCTGAAAAATGTTTTTTGCATAAAGGAATTCCCTCGTTCTCTCTCTGAAACTCTTCTCTTCTGCAGGCTGAGAGGACGACTCCTCCTGCTCCTGCAGGAGCTGGTGGTGTTGATAGAGCTGCAGAGTCCTCGGGACATGTCTCCGTTTATTTCACGCCTATCACTGCGTCTGCTGTTAGAGATACTGTCTCTGACGGAGCTCTAATCTGTCCCAGGGAGGATGTTACTCCCTTTCTTTCTCTTCTGCTCTCAGCCGCTCCTCCCTTCATTTTTACACCGCTCTCTGGAGAGGAGGAGCGCCGATAAAACACTTTTTTTTCTTTCATGTAAGCAGAATAATAGACCAAGAGGAGGGCCATGCGTACACAGTAAGATAATAGATTTTCCAGAAATTTACTGTATTATTTTACAGGGTTTTTCTGATTTGTTTTCTACATTGCAAATGCCGTAAAAAAAAAAACCCTAAACTAAATAAATTACTTTTATTACAACCAGGAAATTAAAGTTGAAATCTGTATGTCTGTAAGCTTTAAACTGTATAGTTTTTTTAATTTTATTTTTTATCTTTTATTATTATTATTATTATTATTTTAACACTGTAATCTCAATGTGAAGAGATTTCCCTTTAATATATCACTGTAATCTCGGAGAATATCAGATTTTTAAAAAATATCAGATTTTTTAAAAATATCTGTATGTCTGTAATCTTTAAACTGTATGTTTTTTTTTTTAATTTTTGGATCTTTTATTATTATTATTATTACTATTATTATTATTATTATTTTAACACTGTAATCTCAATGTGAAGAGATTTTCCTTTAATATATCACTTGAATCTCAGAGAATATCGGATTTTTAAAAAAATATTATTTTAACACTGTAATCTCAGAGAATATGTTAGTTTTTTATTCTCATAAATTTTGGAGCTTTTTTCTAATATTTTATCACTGTGATTTCAGAAAATATTTGAGTATTTTCACATAATTTTTTTTATTTTTGTTTGTGATATCTTTCTTGAATATCTACTGTATATATTACATACAGCTCCGTATGTTTTATTTATTTTTATTATTTTATTACATTCCCATAAATGTACTAATACAAAAAATATTGAAAATATATATTTTCTTTATTTTCATTTAATTTTGTCAATTCTGATTTTTTTCTTATTTTCTTTGGGGATGAATTTAAGGCTTCCCATCATGCTTTGGGTGATGCACATGTACACTGAAAGTGGTTCCAAACTGATCTTATTGATAATAATAATAATAATAATAATAATAATAAAGTATCGGCTCTTACTGCTTGTCAGACTTAAACCACAGTGGTAAATGTACCTTGTATTATTTCATGTGACAAATTAAAATAATTGATTGATTAAACCCATTTTTTCACCTCATACTGTTTAGATTTTGGCAAATCTGCATCATAAAAAGCTCGTAAGCACCATTTATACACATTTATGGATGTTTATCATGGTTAAATTAGGGCTGGGTGATATGGCCCTGAAAGAATATCACGATATTTCAGGCTATTTTTGCGATGACGATATTCTTCACGATATTAGGAAATACTTAAAAAGATATAGAAAATAGGATTTTTTTTTTAGTCTGTATAAATAATTAAAAATCTAACATGTCAACAGTTGCCAAATAAAAAAAAATACTCTTGACTCTTGAGTATAAGCAAATAATAAAAATAACCATTTAGGGGTTCTGGGGGCATATTTTAATGAATTCTGTAAAGGAGAATAAAGGTTCTTGTATGTTTTATTTAAGGCATTTTATTTTGACAGTCTTCTTGTAAGTTCTGTGGTGGATTCTGATAACACACCATGCTCTTATTTTGAAAGCTGCATGTGTTTAGCGACAGGGAGTAAGTAGCTTTTTGTGATTAAAATAACTTTAATTGTTAGCCTTATGCCACCACATCACGAAGTAGGAATGTTGCCAATATATATATATATATGCATTTTTTTTAACCGTAAAAAAAAAATACCAATATTATCGTGAACAATACGATATGGCACACCCCTAGGTTGAATGTTGGAGAAACTTCAACCTTGGAGTAAATAATGTGTGTAATATCTGTATGTTCTGACTGAGGAGAAGGGGGTGAGCCTTTAATATAAAAGGCAACCCAAAGGGTTAAACAGGATCATGACCATTACTAAATAAATCACAAATTGCCTCGTGTGTGAAGGAGAAATCCCCCTGAGTCACTCAAATGGCATCTGTGTTTGTGCCAAAATGTGCTGCAACGTGTGATGATGCAAAGTCAGACAATGGTTTTAGATTTGGTAGCCTGCAGAGAATCTCTCCACTGGATTAATGTGGTGATTATTCGGTGGACACATTCAAACAATATGTCTGAATGAGCCCTCGTGCAAAGAGGGGTTTTAGTTTGAGGGCTGAGTCTTAAATCAGAGGCAGGAGTGCAGCTTTAAGCAGCTTAGCCGCATTGTAAGTAAACACATTACACCCAGTGCATCGGCAATCCGACCGAGCGGAGCAGAATATGAAATTTCATGAACTCCTGCCAGGAAAATAGCAATGCCTCTGGGAGACGGAGAAACTTCTCATTTCAGACAGAGAAAACAAGAAAACAACAGAGTCCCTGAAACCAAACGTGCACGCTCGCTGCAGTAACAGGGGAGTTACAGACTGTCAACAGCACACGCAGGAGACTAATATGATAATACACCTCTGGATCTGCTGCACACACACACACACACACACACACACACACACATGTCCTATGGCAAAGCTGCCTCAAACATTAGTGAACTACGTAAATTCAACTTAAACATCAGTTCAGTCTCTGAAACAGACTGCTCGCCCTCAAAAATGTCAATAGAAACAACATGCAGCAGGTGTGTCTCCCAACAAATAAGAGTTGAATCTCACTGAAATGTTCATGGTGGGTAAAAAACAGGGATTTATTCATGTCTTATCGTGTCTAATTTTATCGGTTACGAAATTAATCTGCATACACTGCAAAAAAGCCAACTTAAATTCAACTTAAAATTATTGAAATTCAAGCAGTTCAAGTCAAATGAACAGCTTGAAAGGGTACAAAGGTAAGTGGTGAACTGCCAGAGGTAAATAAAAAAAGGTAAGCTTAACCAAAACTGAAAAATAATGTACATTTCAGAATTATACAAGTAGGCCTTTTTCAGGGAACAAGAAATGGGTTAACAACTTAACTCTATGGAGTCTTGGGCTATTTTGTCCATTTTTGAATTCTTTTCATGTCTTTGTAAGTCATTTTGTGTCTTTTTTTTGGTAATTTTGTGTCTTTTTGAAGTCATTTTGTGTCTTTTGGTGTCTTTTTTTTGTCATTTTGTGTCTTTTTTTGTCATTTTGTGTCTTTTTTTAGTCCTTTAGTCCAACATAAAATGTGATTTTGAATCTTTTTTTTACTTTGAAAACACTATCATGCTCAATCAAGAATTTTAAATGTTGCAAATGCATCATTTTCAATTAAATTCTGGAAAAGTTGGTGTGTTCTAAAACTTTTGACCAGTAGTGTACTTCCACTGTTTATATAAAAGCGTTGATTAGAAACAATATGCATAATAAACTAATAAACTTACTTTACAACAGTCGTGCTTTAACACGCTCACACTTTGAAATAAAAAAAATCACCTTCATGCATAATATTCAGAGTTGGATTAGGAATATTTGGGTCAAGGAGGGATAAATAGTCATAAATCAGGTGCTAATGAGGACAAATGTGAGCAAAACTTCACACACATGCTCATTAAAAGAAGAAACTCCAGAGTTTATGAAAATGTAATTGAGGCCATCTAACTACACACAAACCATATTATAAAGGCAGATACACACATACGCTTCATCCCCATCTCCTTCCTCCTCCTTCATCCCTCTGTCCTTCCTCCTCCTCCTCCTCCTCCTCCTCCTCCTCCTGCTGCATTAAGAGGACAGTCGTGGCTCAGACCGGTCCCCTGACTGCTCTTAGACCAACCCGGGTGACCAGATTCACCCCTGAACCACTGATCTTAAATATTCCCCTGCACTAAAATTTAATTTCCCTTTTATTCTCACTCCTTTATTTTTCTTTGGTCCGTCCTGATTTTCATTTCATTTCATTTCATTCTCCAGATAAGATGACCCAGAAGCAAAAAAAGCTCTGACTAGCAAACTGTGCAGCGTCTGCAGAAGTCTGTCTCTCTGTGTGTGTGTGTGTGTGTGTGTGTGTGTGTGTGTGTGCATCGCTCCTCATTTGTGGCACGGTGCTGAGCAGAGAGGGAATATTGATTTTATGGCATCTTACATCATTAAATAACAGCCTGATTCAGAGTAATATGTTGCAGCGAATGCCCTCATTCTCTCTGCTTTCTGCCATTTCAAAATAAAACGCTTTATGAGCTTTTATAAACATTCAGCGTTGCAACAAGTGTTTACAGGAAGTGTTGAGAGGATTTTTAAAGTCTTAAAGAGGCTGATATCTGTACAGTAGATCTGCAGACACGACCAACGGTCCGCTGAGTCTGTTTCAGAGGCTTTCGTCACCCTGTGAGGAACCTCAGGCAGACAGACATGTAAACCAGCGAGGTGTCAGGTCACCAAAGCAGATCTACATACAGAAACTGAGCATTGCTTCTTTAAAGTCAACACCGTTTAAATTCTCAAATTAGCTTGAATCTGAGCAAGAACAGCGGAATTCCTGCAAACTGTAAGAGCTGAGTTTATTAGAAATACAACATTTTGATCACAAACTGCCATCAAAATCATAATATAACCTTTAGGACTACATTACAGACAGTTTGGACATGATAATTATTCTGTTTTCTCTTGAATTCAAGGGATTTCAGCATAATGTGTCACGTTTTAAAGATGTTTTTATCAACTGACTGTTGTTTCTGCCTGTGCACGCCAAAACAGATTGAAATTTCATGGTGAAATCGTTTAATTTAAATGGAATCACTGCAGTTAATGGATTCAATAACAGGGGTGAAATAAATCTATACTTTTTATTTTGTGTTGAGTTCAACTATGATGAACTTTAACCTGCAAACTGACACAATAAGACGAGAACACAGAGTGAGAGTCGGAAACTGAAGGAAGATATTGGTTTTTTTAGCAGAGTTGTAGTCCTATGAGGAGTCACACTTCATTTCTGGGTAAAATCAAATCAAATCAAATCAAATCAAATCAACTTTATTTATAGAGCCCTTTAAGACAGCGTTAGCTGATACAAAGTGCTGTACATGGCAGGACAGACCAACAATAAAAACAAAACAAGCAAAAACAACTAAAACAAAGCGAGTCTCATGCTGGGTAAAAACCAATAAATAAAAGTGGGTTTTGAAATTAATCTCAATTTTAAAATTAGTCTTCATTTTAAAATTAATCTTAATCTAAAAAAACCCCCACAAAGAACAAATAAAAACAGAACAAAGGCTCATGTTGAGTTAAAAGCCAGTGAATAAAAATGGGTTTTAAGATTCCTTTTAAAAGCGGACAGTGAGCCCTAAACCAATACCTCGTACTACGAGCATGGACTCCTGGCCAATCCTGTAGTGCTCAAATGCCACACAGGGCGGGTCTTGCCAAGGAAAGAACCGAGATCCATAAAAACGCTTCAAACCTATTAAAAAAAAGTGTTGATGGTACAAATACACCTTTGAGACTTGGACAACACTAAGGCCCCGTTTACATGAGGACACTTGCGGGTAAAAACGACAAAATATTTTACAGGAAGTGCCTTTCGTTTAGACGGTGACGGCGTTTTTGGGGCTTAAAAACGCAAAAATCTGAAACCACCCTCCAAAGTGTAAAAGTTAAATCCTCTCCTCCGTAGCGTGTCGTCTACACTGACAAGACACAAAACTCTGATCTGATCTGCTCACGTCACGTATGTCTTTACGTCACATACATGCTCCAGTACAGGAAATAAACAAAGATGATAATAGAAGAAGGAAGATTCTACGCATGCGCGGTGTTGTGTGATAGTTTATCACAGCGGCACCTAGCCGCCTGGCATGCATACCCAATTGAATTTCACACACTTTTGCGTCACCGTATGCAGCAGATTTCCTCCCGAAAACGCTCGTCTAAACGAGGAATAAAAAGTGAAGACGCGACGCCACTTTTGCGTCTTCTGTTCAGACCGTCATCATGTAAACGTAGCCTAAGTAAGTAGTCGACAAGCTTGTGAGAAGAAAGTTCTGACCTATCATCCAGATTTTTATATCCTATTATTGGAGTGACCCCAATAAGTCTGCAAACAGTCGGGGAGGTGGAAGACTGGATCTGTAAACCGCTAACATCACCAGCTAATCTGGGCCAAAGAATGAGCAGTGAATCAAGGTTGAATCTTTCTGAAACGCAGAATTGTTGCAAAAACAGGTTCTGCAATGGGGGACTTGGAGGTGATCACTTGTGTTGCTGGAAATTCATAGATAATGCACATAAAAAGTTGAAAAGACAGTACAGATTTATGCTCTTGGAAACATGATAATGTGATAATGATTTTGGTTATTATCAAGAAAACCATGGAAAATGTCTAGATATCAGCTCTTAAATTAAACTCTTATGAGCTTTTTTTGTTGTTGTCATTATATTTGTCCAAACAAATGTACCTTTAGTTGTGCCAGGCATTAAAATGAACAAGAAACGGAAGAAAACAAGGGAGGTCTAATCATTTTTTCCATGACTGGAAGTTCCTACAACATCTCTCCACACCTGTGTTAGTTGTGGTTCAAATCTGCAGGACTAACGGGGGATTGAGCAGCAGACGTGTCACACTATCAGCTGTATTAAACTGTGCAGGAAATGTGCATTATTTGTACATTTAAAATTGTGCAATTTTCTGCTTTTGCATCAGTCCAAATCAGTTATCGCCCCACCGTTTATTTTCCCCTAAAATACAAGAATAGTCCTGTGAATATCAATATGAGAGAACTGTCCGCCATGTTTTTGTTCTGACTGCCGGGACCTTGAAAGTCACGTGACTTGGAACAAACCAATAGGAAAAAATATCCATGGAATAGCCACGGGAACATGATGATGTGATAATGGTTTTGGTTATTATCAAGAAAATCATGTTAAATGTCTAGATATCAGCTCTTAAATTAAACTCTTATGAGCTTTTTTGTTGTTATCATTATATTTGTCCAAACAAATGTACCTTTAGTTATGCCAGGCATTAAACTGAACAAGAAACGGAAGAAAACAAGGGAGGTCTAATCATATTTTCCATGACTGTAAGTTCCTACAACATCTCTCCACACCTGTGTTAGCTACTATCAGCTGTAATAAACTGTGTAGGAAATGTGCATTATTTGTACGTTTAAAATTGTGCAATTTTCTGGTTTTGCATCAGTCCAAATCAGTTATCGCCCCACCGTTTATTTTCACCTAAAATACAAGAATAGTCCCGTGAATATCAGCAGCAGAAGAACTTTCTCTTCCTGCAGGAAAACATCAAACACACAGGATGAATGTGCGGCTCCTCTCCTCCTCTCATCACCACCATCAGCCCTCTAACAGCTGACTGTCTGGCCCTGTCAGTTAACACACTCCCACTGGAGGAGAGGGAGCGTCTCCCCGCTGGGAGCTCCTCCAGTTATTACAGCTGGATCCAGCACTTGAAGATCAGGGCTCACACTCCTTCCAGAGGAACTGTTGCTCCCTGTGATCTCTGAGCCAGAGACAAATGTGGTTAGGCATGAAATCCCATGCCGGTTCACACTACCCACTCGATAGATGGAGGAGGTTTTAAAATATCAAACATATTTTCCTACACAGCGAGCAGGGTTACTGCTAGTTCACTTAGAAACAGGACCGGGAGGCTAAAGTTACATTAGTTACACAGTAACACGCTGCTGCGAGCTAAGCGCTAACTACAGCATGCTAACCACTGCTGGAGGAAACTTATCTAAAAACAATAACAAACCTTATTTATGTAACACTTCTGAACCATCTGCAGCAGAGAACTTGCACTCCAACAAACGTATGCAACCTGGTCTCACAGGAATCCGTGAAATAGCCACGGATTTGCTTAACTCAAAATCCGTGGAATAGCCACGGAATCACTCAAATTTCCGTGAAACTGACACGGATTTCGCTACAATGCAAGTTAATGACAGTCATATCCCGTGGCTATTCCAACATACAAAGTGATTATGTACATTCACTGAGTAAATATTTAGAAAATAAAACATATATTTCTTGCTAGAAATGTGATCAAAATCCATTTTTATGCAGAAACTAAGTCAAAATATTGATTTTTTTCACTAAAAATGAGAGAACTGGCCGCCATGTTTTTTGTTCTGACCGCCAGGACCTTGAAAGTCACGTGACTTGGAACAAACCAATAGGAACAAATATCCATGGAATAGCCACGGGATATGACTGTCATTAACTTGCATTGTAGCGAAATCCGTGTCAGTTTCACGGAAATTTGAGTGATTCCGTGGCTATTCCACGGATTTTGAGTTAAGCGAATCCGTGGCTATTTCACGGATTCCTGTGAGACCAGGTTCAACGTATGACTTTCACCCAGGAGAACAGGGTTCATGTCCCATGTGTAAAGAAAAGTAAAGCATGTGATTAAAACATCATTGAACTTCCGTGCATCACGTTTTTACCACACGGCAACCTCCCGCTCTGCAAACCCTGGAGGTGCCTTCAGCCTGCAATCTTTTATTAATCCAGCAGGGGTTGCCAGCTGCAGAAGCACTCCGGTCCTATCTATCTCAATACAAAATGAAACGACGTCTCACTTGATTTATTAACTCAGAAAAAAAATCTTGCGGCAACATTATGGTCTCAATCACTAGTTTCTCTCTAGTAGTACTGTAGTATTCTCCAGGACAACATGATGTTAATGTGTAAATAATTGTCCCATTTAGAAGAAAATAGATGACGGAGGGGATGATTTGGGGCGTGGCTACCTTTGATTGACAGGTGGCTAACATGGCGAGCCGCCATTAGTAGAAGCAGAACAAATCATATCCACAGCACTGTGGACATCTTACCGGACCTTTGACCCTTTCACTGTGTGTTCTCACTTCATCAAAGGTTATTCCAACATTTTGTTCATTTAAAAACGTCTTGTTCAGTGTTTGGTTGGACTAAAAGACACTCCCAGGATTATTTTTAGATACATCCGTCCTCGCGCCTCCAAAGTCCAAACATGGTCTCTCCTGGTTTAAAAAAACAAAGATGGTGACGGCCATAACGCCGAACTCGATGCTTCAAAGTTCTGGCATTTACGTTTATGTACTTACTGTTTAAACTGTCTTTTATAACGCCTAACCTGGAAGTTTTTTGCCCTAAACCTAGGTCAGCGGTTTTGTATCCTAAATTCACAGAAAATGCAGCCTTTTTTTTTTAACAACCACGAACCGTATGTTTATGTATAATTACATGTGCTCTATTTGAGAATGCTCCACTTTGTACGGCGAAACGCTCATGTGTCGTTATGGCTGGTGTAAAAAAACAACGATTCTGTTGTTGAGTTGGGAGATTTTGTCGTCTCGGGTCACTGTTCATGCCAGCTCGATCAAATCACAACGTCTTCATGACGCCACGACGTTAAAACGAAGCAGCGTGCAGCCCTGCCATCAACTTCATCAACAGCTAGAGCAGCTATTGTCAACCTGGCGGTCGGGACCCCAATTGGGGTCGCGAGATGATTTCTGGGGGTCGCCAAATCATTTTGGAAGTCAGCTCTGTCTCCACTGTGTTAAAGTGTTCATGTGTTTTAGTCTTTTTGGTCACGTAATGTATTTTTTTTGGTAATTTTGTGTCTTTTTTGGTCATTTTGTGTCTTTTTTTGGTCATTTTGTGGTCAATTTGTGTCTTTTTTGGTCACTTGTTTACTTTTTTTGGACATTTTGTGTCTTTTTTTAGTTATTTTGTGTCTTTTTTGGGGTCATTTTGTGTCTTTTCTGGTCATTTTGTGTCTTTTTTTGTCATTTTGTGTCTTTTTTGGTCATTTAGTGTCTTTTTTTGGTCATTTTGTGTCTTTTTTGCTCATTTTTGTCTTTTTTGCTCATTTTGTGGTCAATTTTTGTCTTTTTTGCTCATTTTATGGTCAATTTTTTTCTTTTTTGCTCATTTTGTTTCCTTTTTTGGTTCATTTTGTTTCTTTTTTGGGTGATCTTAACTGTGCGTGTGAGATTGTGTTCAGTGAGCGGGGGTCACGGACAACATGCATGTTAAATTGGGGGTCGCGACTCAAAAAGGTTGAGAACTACTGAGCTAGAGGAAAAGTGAGAAGGGTTCATCCTCTGGGGAACATGAGTGACATCCGACAGACGATGAGATATTTCAAACACCACGCCACATCTGTGCGTTTTGATGAGGTTGAAATCTGCAGCATGGGTTTGAAATAATGTTCTGCGTAACATATTTGGAATATACTGTACTCAAGGCTGCAACAAATGGTTACACCACCAACCAATCTGTTCATTAGAAATACATTAAATATATTGATTGTTTGGTCTAAAAAAAAGCCAGAAAATATATTTTTTAAAGTAATTATGCTGCCCAAAGTGACCAACCAACAGTCCAAAGCAGAAAATAATCATTATCATCATCAGATTATGTTCCAGATCAGGTGTTTGGTTCATAATAATATGTAAAAATAATAGTTTGCTATTGATTCAACATACATTTGAAGTTTTCTTCTCACCAATCCATTAGTTTCAGCAATTCACTGCAAAATGTAACTGTTTTAAATGCTGCTGTGAGCAGATCTTTAACCTAAAACCACAAACTGCAACAACTAATAACAAAAAAACAAGACAAATATGAAATACCTCAGACAAAATGTCAGTAAATGTTATGTTAAAATATGCGTCAATTTTGTAATTTTAGTTTCAGTTCATGATCAAAACATTGCAATTCTAATAAAGGCAGCTCTAACAGTTTGCAGGAATTCAACTTTCTCACTCTGATTCAATAATAATTTTCATCACCACCAGGTTATGTTCTTGATTAATCATTTGGTCCATAAAATGTCAGAAAATAGTAAAAAAAAAAAAAAAAAAAAAAGCCCATCCCAGTTTACATTAAGATAATGTCTTTAAATGTCATGTTTTGACCAAAACCCAAAGAAATTCAGAAAATAATTCTTAATATTTGAAAGATGAAAATGCATTTTCTGCCATTTTTGCATGAAAATTTGTTTTAGTTGTTAATTATTTTATATATGTATCGACTAATCAATCAGTTGACTAAATGTTGCAGCTGCAGACCAAAGATGAATCAAATATCAACATTTACTATTAATTCTGCCAATTATTACACACATCCACAGGAGCATGTGCACAGTCACCAAGCACAAATGAAAAGAATGAGACATTAATCTTTAATTACTTCCCTTTTTATGTCACTTCTGTGTGTCTCTGCAGCATCTGTGGACTGTTTGCAATATTAAACAGTGACTTTATCACTTCTTCTTTATGTCTTATGAGTGTGTAACTCTTGCAGCGACCTTTATGTCATGTTTAATTCTCTATAATAGTGCAGTACAGGGTTCCAGTCGGTGAACAGTGCAGCTTAAAGCGACTTTGTGCAGCTTTCTGGAATTTTTTCATCTCCTGTATAATCCTCCAATAATCCTGCACAGACATGTTGCTGCAGTGTCTTTCTATTAGCGGATTATCCTTAATAAAGTGTCCGTGACTGTGAGCGGGTTTAAATAGCCCTGTTGATCTCTCACACATTCACATTCCTGCACAACTTTGCAGCACTCACCTTCTTCCGGGGCTGCCATTTCATCATATTTATCGGCAAATTTGTGCGGCATCAAAGTGTCACAGCGGAGCGGAGCTGACGCGGCGGCGGCAGAGGCATCTCACACCCGGGAACAGCGCTGCCTCCGCCGGCTGCAGGGAGCGGAGGGAGCCGGTGCCGCTGCAGGAGTTGGTGAGTTATAATCCGGTTAAAACGACGCTGGAAGCTGCTCTCCGGTAACACCGAGCACAGCGCGCAGTCCTGTCAGACACATGCGGGTCCTGCAGAGCATCATCCGCCCGCTCCGGCTGCTCGGAGGCTCTGAGGACTCAGCTGAACCGAGAACCGGAGAGCTGAAACCCAACACCGACACTCCCCCCCCCGCCCTCTCTCTCTCTCTCTCTCTCTAACACACTCCCCCTCTCTCCCTCTCTGGTTCACACTCCCCCTCTCAATTAGTTAACCCGTACTGAGGCTGAGAGACGGATTCACATCCTTTAGTGAAGTAAAAGTATTGTGAAAATATTTCACTACAAGAAAAAGTCCTGAGGTCAAAACCCTTAAAGACCTATTTTTTTCTGGTCATTTTGTGTCTTTTTTGGTCATTTTGTGGTCAATTTGTGTCTTTTTTGGTCACTTGTTTCCTTTTTTGGACATTTTGTGTCTTTTTTTAGTCATTTTGTGTCTTTTTTTGGTAATTTTGTGTCTTTTTTGGTCATTTTGTGTCTTTTTTTTGTCATTTTGTGGTCAATTTGTGTCTTTTTTAGTCACTTGTTTCCTTTTTTGGTCATTTTGTGTCTTTTTTGCTCATTTTGTGTCTTTTTTGGGTCAGTTTGTGTCTTTTTTGGTCATTTTGTGCCTTTTTTTGGTCATTTTGTGGTCAATTTTTGTCTTTTTTGGTCATTTTGTTTCCTTTTTTTGGTCATTTTGTTTCTTTTTTGGGTGATCTTAACTGTGCGTGTGAGATTGTGTTCAGTGAGCGGGGGTCATGGACAACATGCATGTTAAATTGGGGGTCACGACTCAAAAAGCTTGAGAACTACTGAGCTAGAGGAAAAGTGATGATGCTCTCAATTAGTTAACCCGTACTGAGGCTGAGAGACGGATTCACATCCTTTAGTGAAGTTAAAGTATGGTGAAAATGCTCCACTACAAGAAAAAGTCCTGAAATCAAAACCCTTAAAGACCTAATTTCTGGTCATTTTGTGTCTTTTTTTGGTCACTTAATGTCTTTTTTTGGTAATTTTGTGTCTTTTTTGGTCATTTTGTGTCTTTTTTTGGTTATTTTGTGGTCAATTTGTGTCTTTTTTGGTCACTTGTTTCCTTTTTTGGACATTTTGTGTCTTTTTTTAGTCATTTTGTGTCTTTTTTTGGTCAGTTTGTGTCTTTTTTGCTCATTTTTTGGTCAATTTTTGTCTTTTTTGCTCATTTGTTTCCTTTTTTGGTCATTTTGTTTCTTTTTTGGTCAGTTTGTGTCTTTTTTGCTCATTTTGTGGTCATTTTTTGTCTTTTTTGGTCATTTTGTTTCCTTTTTTTGGTCATTTTTTGTCTTTTTTTGGTAATTTTGTGTCTTTTTTGGTCATTTTGTGCCTTTTTTTGGTCATTTTGTGGTCATTTTTTGTCTTTTTTGGTCATTTTGTTTCCTTTTTTTGGTCATTTTTTGTCTTTTTTTGGTAATTTTGTGTCTTTTTTGGTCATTTTGTGCCTTTTTTTGGTCATTTTGTGTTCAATTTTTGTCTTTTTTGGTCATTTTGTTTCCTTTTTTTGGTCATTTTGTTTCTTTTTTGGGTGATCTTAACTGTGCGTGTGAGATTGTGTTCAGTGAGCGGGGGTCACGGACAACATGCATGTCAAATTGGGGGTCACGACTCAAAAAGCTTGAGAACTACTGAGCTAGAGGAAAAGTGATGATGCTCTCAATTAGTTAACCCGTACTGATGCTGAGAGACGTATTCACATCCTTTAGTGAAGTAAAAGTATTGTGAAAATGCTCCACTACAAGAAAAAGTCCTGAAATCAAAACCCTTAAAGACCTATTTTGTCTTTTTTTGGAGTGGATTTTAGAGGGAAATAGCAGGTCCACATTAGATGTCAGATACAAGAAGCTGGCTGGGAATGTAAAATAATAAACAGGATTTCTGCAGCATTTTGCATTCATCCTGCTTCAGAAAAGTACCAAAAAATGTCCATTCTACAATTCTACAATGTCATTTAGCAGACGCTTTTATCCAAAGCGACGTACAAATGAGAGTAATAGGCCTATTTGAAGTTGTTTAAAAAGACCCAGATGATCAAATACAGCTCCGATCTGTGCATATAAAACAATATGCATGTAAAATAATGTGCAAATGGGGCTTTGATCACACTTTTTTGCTTGTGTGATGTCATGATATAATGATTAATGATTAATAATCTGAAATGTATATCACTGTAAACTGAATACTTGCATGTCCAGGTATAATACTTAGAAGAAATGTTTTGGGCTGAAACTAAAGGTCAATTATAGATAATTAACAATAAAAAATGTTGATATTTGATAATTATTTTAGTCTGAAGTTGCAATGATTGGTTGAATAATCAATTAGTTTATATAGAGAAAAATGACTGATTTTTCATGCAAAAATTGCAATTACACCTGGATATGTACAAAAAGCATTCACAAAGCAAAAACATTCAGTTTATAGTGATATGAATAACCCAACAAACCCCCCAAAAAACAGTAAAAGGGGTTTAAAGTGCGATCAAATAAATGGCAGCCCTTATATTCTACTTATCTTTCAAAATTAAAGCATTTACACATTATTTTACATGCATTGTTGGAGCTGTATTTCATCATCTGGGTCCTTTTTAACAACTTCAAATAGTTTTATCATAATGTTTTTTCATACTTTAATCACAGAAATGTAAAGTCACATCCCAGATACAGATGCCACATGGACTTAGAGGAACTTTGAGGGACACTTTTCACTGTTTTCTGACATGTGATGGATGAGCAATTAATCTGATGATTGAAAAAACATTTCAAGAAAACGTCATCAGATGCACATTTTTCATTATTTTTTTACACTTTATAGCACAATCTATTTATTATAGTTGAGAAAAAAAATTGCGATATTACTCCCATATTAATAAAATCCACCGTTAGTTGCAGGCCTTGCTCTCAGGTTTTACGATCAAACTCTTTAAAGTTTCTAAAAAAAAATATCCCAAACGACCAATATATACTGCGACAGAGCTTAAAAAAGAACAGACCCAGAGAGTGTCTTCAACACTGTGCAGCTGCACCAATTAATCTGAAAATATGGTTTAATTTTGAAAAGGTCAGTGGAGAAGAGTCCTGGTGTAACCTGCTCATGCTGCCATCACATTTAAGATAAAACTGCACATTAAAAACACTTATAATGGCATTTAATATACAATATAATGTGTTCTAAACAATGTATGTTTATATGTTTATTTGCTTCTTGTACAGAGATGATCAGGACAGGTTCAGGTTCTGTATGAAGTGGTCGCTTAGACACACAGGTGAGAGTCAGGTGGACAGGTAGACAAAATCATTAAAGCTTAATGGAGATGCATTGTGCATTGAGCAGAGGATGAGGGAATGTGGCTGCAAAGGTGAGGGAGACAGAATGAGCATAAAAAAAGAGAGAAAACAGTCTTTTTTTGTACCGAATTCCAAAAAAGTTGAGATGCTGTGAAGAACATGAGAAATGTTGACGGTACAAAGACAATATCATTCAGTTCGTTTAAAAATGTAAGTCGAATAAATGGCAGAATTAATAGTAAAAAAATGTTGATATTTCATTCATCTTTGGTCTGCATGCTGCAACATTTAGTCAACTGATTGATTAGTCGATACACATAGAAAATAATTAGCAACTAAAACAATTTTTCATGCAAAAATATTGAGAATTATTTTCTCTTTTTCGTCATATTTTGGTCAAAACATGACATTTAAAGACATTATCTTAATGTAAACTGGGATGGGCTTTTTTTTTTCTTTTTTTTTTTTACCATTTTCTGACATTTTCTGGACCAAATGATTAATCAAGAACATAACCTGGTGGTGATGATCATGATTATTTTCAAAGTATCACACTGACCGCTCAGAGAACTATAAAGCACATGTGTCCTAATGGACTCAAACTGAACCCACGGCACTTACTGTTGCTATGTTTCTTGACTTCATCCTTGTGGTGGTGGTTGTTGTATCATGATGTTTTTTCATGCTTTAGTCACAGAACTCTAAGGTCACATCCCAGATACAGATGCCACATGCACAAGAGGAGAAAAATCTGAAAGTAAACAGAGTCTCCAGCCCGAGAGAACACAACACCTCCCTCTGCATCTGAGCACTCAGGGAGGTTTGAAACCGGAGCGGAGGGTGATATTATGGAGGATCAGGGGAGTCGAGAGGACCGCGTCCTCAAAGCTCCAGGATCCTTTACCCTCCATAAACAAAGACACAGGACACACTCACTGCTGCTGTCTGCACAGGGATCAATAGAGGACGGAACAGGTGGTTTGTCTTTAAGGCTTTTATACACACAAAGTCCCACAACTTTGACCTGAAGCCATGAAACTGTTTATTACAGTAAATGTGATTTAAAAAAAAAAAACATGAATAAAAGGGATATGAGCAGTTCAGAGGGAGGAAGCTCACAGCTACCTGTCAGCAGAGTAATGAGCACCTATAGACATGCAGCACTGTATATGTAGTGAGAGCTGCTAATAATTAATGTGCCATCACATGTTTCTGCTTCACACTGAGTGTATGTGACACAATTGAACTGACGTTTGAACATTCAGCATGCAGCTTGAAAAGAATTCACTTTCTTGCAGAGCGTAAGAAGGCAAATTTGAAGCAGCAGCTAGTTAGCTTAGCATAAAGAATGAAAACAGGTGGAAACAGCTAGCCTGGGTCTTGCATTTAAAAGTGTTGCTACATTATTGTGCATTTTACTGCACTACATACACGATATATTTAATTTGTTCTTTAATCTATACAAAAAAAGAAAGTTTAATAACTACAATGGCAATCAGGGCTCACACACCTCAACCAATGCCAATGGTGCATTCAGGTGCTTCTACGATGGTCACATTTCATGAGTTGGGAAGTCATTCTTCCAACTTTGGTGTGTTTGTGAGCTTTAAGTCGCTACAAGATGACAGAAGATGTGTTGCATTTTATTGCTCACAGTTTAAACAACACATTGATAGCAGTTTAAAGAAAACTGATCTAATGAGCTATCAAATATGAACATGAATTAATTTTTCCCAATCAAACCGACAGCACGTGAATGCAGCACATCTCCAAGTCGAGAAAGTTTTTATGTGGCTCATGCTAAACCAACTTTTTTTAAGGTAATCCTGCTGACAAGCAAATAAACAGAAAGACTAACCACAGTGAAAACATTACCCCTTTGGCAGAGGTAAAAATAAAAAGGTTATGGACGCGACTATTTCAAGAAAATCACTGCACACACATAAATAAACAGGCACACAACCACGGCTAAAATTACCACTTGTCGTTCTGACTTCTGTTTTTGGACATAAAAGAATGAGAATCAGAGGAGCTGGTGGGTTTTGTTATCTCAGGCTAGCTGTTTTCCCTTGTTCCAGTCTTTATGCTAAGCTAAGCTAACCATCTGCTAGCTGTATTTACTGCAGAAACAAAAGACCGGTATCAAACTCCTCATTTAACAAAATGTACAACTATTATTCTAAACAAAACAACTGATTTACTTGAATCTTCATCATCATCAGTACTGTTCAGATAAACCCCTGCAGGTCTCTCAATGCAACACAAAGATCACATTCAGAGTCGGCGCGTCATTAAAGGGTTAACGTGAATCTGGACTGAAGTGTGTTTGTGCATGTTTGCAACGGCTCCGAATCAATAACACATAGACATGAACTTCAGCGTGACAGTGAAGGTAAACTTAAGTGAAGGATGAAGATCACTAACCCCGTTTCTAATAATAGGAACACACACACACACACACACTTATTTATTTATTCAAGTACAAATACCAGTGAATACTCACTACAACTACAAGTGATTGAATACCTCACTTAACTTGAAATATTTGAGACTAGCTAATATTTAGACTAGCATATCCCTAATATATTCATCATTTTTAAATTACAATTTTTCTCTGTACTGTTTCAGTGTTGTTTATTATTACTGTCATTGTTTTTCTTTTTATTGTTCTAATTTTTAATTGTTTCATTGTTGTTTATTATTACTGCCATTGCTGTTTTATTATTATTGTTTTGTTTTTAATTGTTTATTGTAAGGTGACCTTGAGAGTCCTGAAAGGCGCCTATAAATAAAATGCATTATTATTATTATTATTATTATTATTATTATTATTATTACCAATACTAATTCTTTGCAGTAAAATGACCCCTTCAATAAAAAGAAAATATCATTTTTTTTAAATTTCAGCTTTAGAGGAAGGAACGGAAACTTAAATATCACAAAATTATTTTACGTATCTTATGTAATATATCAGGAAAAACCTTTGAAACTGTGAATAAATGGAAGATTTCATTTTTTACAGAATATTTTTTTTTTTTTTTTTTTTTTTACATAAAATGAAGTTAAAAATAAATTTGTGTGTGACACAATATGTGTCATAATTTCATTAATATTCTATTTAATAGAATGAAATGGACCTTACATTTTTGCAAATGTTGCATTTCCTAACCTAATAATCAATGGACTCAATGGAACTGTTGTGCCTTAAAGCACCATATCATAATAATTTATCTGTGTCTCTTTCTTTAAAATCTAATCCACTCTCTTGTAAAATGTAATCTGAAAAGTAACTTTTGATATCAGACAAATGTAGTGCAGTAAAAGGCACAGGAGTTAAGATGTAGTAGAGCTGAAATACTTTTATAATTCCAGGACACTTCAGTTAATATCTTAATGATGTTGTAAATGAAACTAAACAGCAGCTGTATTATGTGTTGATAAGAAAAAAAACAAAAGCAGAAGAAGGAGAGCGGTGGCGGTGATGTAACCTGGCTGTAAGTGATCAGGTGTAACTGGAGACGGGAGGAGAAGTGAGGAGGAGGAGGGAGAGGAAGACAAGCTGCACCTCCTCCTGACTCCTCCCACTGTCACTGTGTGACTGCTGATGAAGCTGGATAAAACCTTTAGTTCCAGTGAGGAGGAGATTAAAGTTATACTCTTCATAACAAATAAGCACAAACTAGACCAGTAGTTCTCAACCTTTTTGAGTCGTGACCCCCAATTTAACATGCATGTTGTCCATGACACCTGCTCACTGAACACAATCTCACACGCACAGTTCAGATCACCCAAAAAAGAAACAAAATGACCAAAAAAAAGACACAAAATGACTAAAAAAGACACAAAATTACCAAAAAAGGCACAAATTGACCACAAAATTATAAAAAAAAGACACAAAATGACCCAAACAAAGACACAAAATGACCAAAAAAAAGACACAAAATGACAAATAAAAGACACAAAATGACCCAAAAAAGACACAAATTGACCAAAAAAGACACAAAATGACCAAAAAGACTAAAACACATGAACACTTTAACACAGTGGAGACAGAGCTGACTTCCAAAATGACTTGGGCGACCCCCAGAAATCATCTCGCGACCCCAATTGGGGTCCCGACCCCAGGGTTGAGAATAGCTGAACTAGACAACAAGAAAGATCTAAACATTGATATCAACGCAGAAGTTTTTAGTAGGTGAATCCCTACGTTTACTTCCAACAAAGTATTTCTGCATTGCAGTATTCATACTTTTACTAAAGTATGAGATCTGAGTACTTTTTCCACCTCTGGCTCCTTAAAACACAGCCAAAACACACACAAAAGACACACAATAGGCCCCAGCATCACTATGTAAATGTCTGAGTGAATAAAACATTTTGTCACAGATTTAAACACAAACTGTTGTTGGGTATGTAAATGTTCTGACTGTCACTAACATGTTGGAGACTTGTTAGACGCTGGTCTGTTGTGTGAGGTGAAAAGCTGCAGGCAGGCGGCTCCGACTCCTGCTGCGATGATATGAACATCAAAGACTCAGTGACAGCTGCAGAATACTGAAGACCTTTATATCTGCGTTAAAGAACAACATAACACAACACACTGCTGCTGCTGGAGCTCTTCACTGTTAGTGCCACTGCTCCTCCTACGGCTGGTTAATGCACACAGCATCATGATGAAATCTCCCATGGGACTAGATTTGTGTCACGCTCTCTGCCCATACTGTCCTAAGATCTTCTACTTAAAGCTGGGGGAGGCAGTTTTCTGCAAAAAGCAAAAAAAATACCACCAGAATTATACATATCAGCCCATTTTCCTGCAGATCTCCTCTTCTGAACAGTTCGGAAGTGCCTTAAACCTGCATTCTTTCTAATGTCCCGTAGGGGGCGACTCCATTCACTGCAAAAAGAAGTAAGTTTGTATGTATGTCAATAGAAAAATGAGCCTACTTCTCACTTGATTTCTGACATCAGTAAACCTTCTCATAATAAGTTTATGATCTCAGTTGTTAGTTTCATATCTTCTTCAATATAGCACGATGTTCATTTGGTAAATTATGGTTGAATTTAAAATAAAATAGACGATAAAGCCGGGGAGGATTTAAGGCAGGGCTACGCATGACACTTTGCTATGTTATTAATATTATTACTACTATTATTATTATTATTATTATTATTATATATACTGTTGCTGACATTACTATACTTATTATTATATACTGTAATATAATACTACTATTATTATTATACCGGCCTTATTTATCATTATTATTGCCATTACTATTATTATATATTTATATATTATATACCGTATTATTTTATTTATAATTATTTTATTTATTTTTATTTTATATTATTACTATTTATTATTACATATTATATTATATATTATATCATATACTGTACTATTATTATTATTACTATATACTGTCTAGTCACTATGGCATTGTTGCCATCATATCATCAGTATAATCATAATTACCATCATCTTGCCAACCTACCAATTGATCTTCTTTTTTTTTTACTTCTTAAGTGTCCTTGTTCAATTCTGTGTTTCTTTTCTATTGTTTTTTTTATTTATGCTACCTCAGTATTTTATTCTATTGTATTTTATTGTGCTGTATCGCACTTTAACACCGGACTGCTGTGACAACCGAATTTCCCCTGTTGCCTTGAAATTTTGAGTTCACCCAACTTTTCTTTTTTGCAGTGCAGAAGGCTAAATTATAAGCAACATTTTCTTATATTCGCCAATATTGAGACACATTTCATTGTGTTCATTGTTAGATTCTCTGTTGGGGAAGTCTGTAATCTGATACTGTTATATAGCAGCAGTTCTGAGTGAATTATGGTACAGGTTTCTTTGTGAACTGTGATTTGAGGCTCTCGCTCACTACATATACAGTACAAAAACTTGAATTAGCTGCAGCCATGAGTGTTTGATCGCAGCTTTTGCTAAACTATTCACCACATTTTCACCTTAATTAATACATGTTTTATTGCATTTATTTCCAGACTCTGTCACTGGCAAGTCTGTCTTCCATTTTAGCATTTATGTAGAGTGCAGACAACTGTTTCAGTGCTGGAATAGCAGCTTTTTCTGCAGGATTTTCCACCACTGAATCAGGTTTTCACTATCTAAAGGGACATGTACATGCATCTGCCTTTGTAGAACAGTAAATAGGAAAGTCTCTCTCTTATTCTCTCTCTCTCTCTCTCTGAAATCACCTATGATTGGTCAAGTCTCGGGTCACAAGCTGGATTTTTAAACCCTTAAAACAGAGCAAAGAGGAGTTGCAGAAGTCTAGTTTTCTTACAATATGCTTAATGGCTATTATAGAATTTAAGATGAGAAAATAGTCCTGCATTCAGAATCGTTATTGCGTCTCATTTCAACTCCTTTATATCCTGTTGGGTAGTTTAATCTGTAGCAATACATCATATTCTATAAAATCATCATGTGTTTGTAGGACTGTTGATTCCAAATCAAAATATCTGGAGGTTTATAGTTTTCTCTGGACAGGAAGCAGATGAAAAACTGTAATCTATAAGGTAACTAAAGCTGTCAGACAAATGTAGTGCTGTAAAAAGTACAATATTTACTTCTGAGAAATAGTGGAGAAGAAGTATAAAGTTGCAAAAAATGTAAATACAAAAGTAGAAATGACTTAAATTTGACGTGAGTAAATCCTCTTCACTTTCTGGTTGAACGCCATAAAACACAGTCATAAATGATCAGATATATGAGAGCATGTCCTGTACATCACAGCATGTTCAATTGTATTCGACAGTTAAATCTTAAATCAAACACACACACACACACACACACACACACACTCCTCAGATGTCATCAATAATGCAACAGCTGACTTTATTGCAGCGTGCATGCATGCGTGCGTGTGTGTGAGAGGGAGATTTGTTTATGCTCATGGCTGCTGCCAGCCTCATTGTTTTTTCATGAAAACTGTAAACTGCATATTTACAACCTGTTACAACGAGGAGCAAACAAAAGAAACACGCCGGCGGTTTGCAAACAGCATCACGGTCTGAATCTGCAGCTCGTTAATGCTGCAAACATGTCATGAAATATCGCATTTCTCTTCGATTTCGGCACAGTAATGTAATCCACCAGCACCAAACTGGCCCTCTGACAGCCAGACTATGATGAGATAATAAAGTCGACCTTGACCTTTGAACCCTGACCTTTTTCATTTTTTTTCTTTCCTTCAGAAGCTAGAAGACGTGTTGGTAAGTTCAGGCTGCGAGACGAGCAGAGTTGCATATCTTTATCACATCAAATATCAGTCTTATTCATCACTCTGACCGGCATCATCACTCTGCACACACACACACACACACACACACACACACACACACACACACAGCACGCTGATAAACACACAGATACACACACCGTATGTCAGGAAAGTCAATTTGATGGAGCACTCTCCGGAGCCAACATGGCTACTAAACACACACCTTGGCAGTGATAAATGTAGTGAGTCCATCGTGATAGAGTGTGTAGGTGTGTGTGTGTGTGTGTGTGTGTGTGTGTGTGCTGGACTGGGAGACACAGATTTAGTGTGTGTGTTTATGTTCTATGTTCAGCTGCATCATTGACACATTTATTGCTGCAGTTTTAGAATCAAACATCACTCTTTAATGCAGCGATAATGATCATACTCTTATTTTTTGCAGTAAAATGACCCCTTCAATAAAAAGAAAATATCTTTTTTTTTTTTTTCTGCTTTAGAGGAAGACATGGAAACTTAAATATCACAAAATGATTTTCCATATCTTATGTAATATAACAAGAAAAACCTTTGAAACTGTGAATAAATGGAAATTTTCATTTTTTACAGAATATTTATTTATATTTTACATATATCTTACATAAAATAAAGTTAAAAATAAATTGTGTATGACACAATATGTGTCATAATTTCATTAATATTCAATTTAATAGAATGAAATGGACCTTACATTTTTGCAAATGTTGCATTTCCTAACCTAATAATCAATGGACTCAATGGAACTGTTGTGTCTTAAAGCACCATATCATAATATAATATTGGCTATTATTATCTATAAAAGCAAGAAGCGTCTGTGTGTGTGTGTGTGTGTGTGTGTGTGTGCTGGACTGGGAGACACAGATTTAGTGTGTGTGTTTATGTTCTATGTTCAGCTGCATCATTGACACATTTATTAGAATCAAACATCACTGCACACTCTGCAGTCTGTGAAGCTATAAAAAAACAAAATAAAACTTCCAGCTGTTATGGTAATATGTAACGTGAATTGAAATTATCACAATGAAGTAATTCTACTATAACCACATGATGTTTCCACTTATTTTAGGTTTTGGGCTATTTTGTCCATTCTTGAAACCTTTCCCTTTCCATTCTGCCTGAATAGAACACTTAAAAAAATGTTTACTTCAGGTAAATTCAGGTATTTGGGTAACGCTTTATAATAAGGTCCTTAATAACCATTAATTAAGAAGTAATAAGGCATTGTTCTCGCTTTAGATCCCTTTAGCTGCAAAAAGCATAGTTAACTTATAGTTAACTTACAATAGATGAGCAATAAAGTATATTTTAATATCAATAAGCAAACAAAATAAGATTAATAAAGGCATGGCAAAGACATAATGGGTGTTTGTAATGCTATTATTAACACTTATATAAGCTTATAAACACACAATTATGTTAATAAGCATCTTGTAAGGACTTACAAGGGCCTTATTACTTGTTAATTAATGGTTATTACAAGGACCTTAATATAAAGCGTTACCGGTATTTTAAACAATGGATTAATATACCTTACGTCTACAGTCACCATCATCATCATCATCATCATCTACATTCATGTTGTGACCCTCTTTTGACAGTTTCCGTGCTAATGTTAACGTAGACACTGTCTTTGTTGATACATTAATTCTACAGGTGATATAATGAGGAAAATGCTGGTTTCTTATTGGCTTATAGTGTCCGTTAACTCCTAAACAGTAACATAAACGAGCTTGGAGGATGACGTATGACATGTTGAACTGCTATAGTGATGTTGTCCTCCCGTTTTAACAACAACGGTCATTTTTCAATGAAAAATGTAGAAAAAATACTATGTTTTTTTAACATGTGCAAGAGCTGCAAAACGCACGATGCATGAAGAAACTTCACATTAGGTTCTCCAGTTGTCGATGAAATAATCAACTGTATCTGGAATATCTGGACAAGAAGCAGCTAAACAAGAACACACACACACACACACACACACAGTCTCCTTTAGTACACACATGCATTCATTCAACCAGAAATCAATAAGCTTTTTCTGTGGCAAATGAGGAAATGATACAAGATGGGAAGAAGGAAAAAAGGTGAGAAGCACAACGGCGTATGCTGTGTGTGTGTTTTGCGTGTGAGTGTGTGTGTGTGTGTGTGTGTGTGTGTGTGTGACTTGTGTAGCTGAACATTGACACTGAGTCCACATTTACACAAATATCTGTGTTCTCAAAGTAACAAACAAAAACAAACATAAAATCATGTACTAAATGAAACATTAATGTTCAAGTGGCAAAAACCTCTTTGGATCATCAAGTTTATGAGCAACAGAGTAAGTCAGGGGAATTATTACACACTGTATAATAATATACATTATATAAATCATACACATAATACAATTATAATATATACTGTATTAATGTACTGTTTTTTCCATATTTTTTTCTACAAAAAGTTTTTTTTTTTTTTACAGATATTAACCATAAAATAATAGTTGAAAGAGATTTTTTTTACAGTATTATTCAATTGATTAATGGTCTTGAATATTAAATTACAGTGAAATCTATGTAAAAATACAGAAAATATACATATTGCTGAATGGAAAATGAAGGCAGTTAGTTTTGTTGCAGTAAAACTTTAAATTTAATGTTAAAAAAAGTTTTTAAAAAAACCCACCATCATATTAAGGTAAAAGAAAGACTTTAGTTATTGTTGAGATATATTTTTCTTTACATGCAGAGATTTACTGAATATTATCTGTATTTTTAAATAAATGTTCTGTAAAACAACTAGTTATTTAATTGATATTTGACATTAAGTGTTTGGCTTCTTTTGCTGCCAGACTGTTTACTGTTTGTTTTTTAATAATTTCTTGTATGTACTATTTTTTTATATAAATAATTTGAAGCTTCACTGTAAGAAAAGTTGACTTTTACATTCAGTGTATTTTATGCATTTTTACGTAGAATTCACTGTAATTTAACATTTAAGCAATTAAAAAACACTGAAAAAAACTATTTCAACTTTTATTTTATGCACTGCAAAAAAAGCCAACTTGTATTTTTTGGCCTAAAACAGTGATTTAAGTTGGTAAAACTTGGAAATATAAATTATTGACATTTAGGGCAATAATGTAATAATAATAAAGGAAGCCAGTTGTCTGCTCAAAAACAAGTTGGTGAGTTGTTGTTACTTATATCTTTAAGTTGGGGTTCACAACAAGGGACAATAGTTCTGCTAACTCTTCATTAGCGAAAGCTAGCGGCTAACTGATGTAGCGGCTAACTGATGCTAGCGGCTAACTGATGCTAGCGGAGCTGCTTGTTACAGCTACAAGAGTAGCCATTAGCGTATCAATGCTAACTCAAAATTGTGGTCGCAACATTAGCTGACATTTCATAGCGGCGTTACAATCGTGCCAATTCAGCACATTGCAGAAGTTAGCAGAAGTAAGGATTAAAAGTTATTACAATGTTAAATTATAAGTTAGTACAACTTATTGAGCAAACTCAAAAACAAAACCTAAAATATTTAGTTAATTGTCCAACTTAAAATGTTATCGAAGTTTGTTGCCTTGAAATTTTGAGTTCACCCAACTTTTCTTTTTTTGCAGTGTGGTCAAGATCTTTTTCTTTAGAGTCACAACAACACTTTGCTACAGGAGACTGATCTTGACAAATGATGTCATCCCGCCTTTATTTTGTCGTTTAATTTGAACCAGTTGTCAAAACCCTTCATCCTTTCAACACCAGCAAACAAACACAGCTAACACAGCCGACAAAACACAGTAAACAGGAAGATAAAAAGACATGAAACTGTGTTTGTGATGTCCTCGTGTTTCAGCAAAAATATCTAAAAGAAATGCTCGTGTGGACGAAACACTCGACACACAAAAGGTGTTTTGAGATTTATCAGCATTTAGAGTGGACACGCTCCAAGTGTGAGATAAAGTCTGCAGCAGCACGGCTGCATCAGTCTGTGTGGCCTCCAGGCGCCCGCCACAAATGAGACCATTCATCTTTGCTCCATACATGGCCACTAACACTGTCTCACACACACACTGCTGCAGTCTAATCCGCTCATTCTTCTCTGCAGCCGCAGCAGGTATTTGTATTTCACCTCTTCCTCTTTCTACAGACAGCGTCAGCTCTCCAATCTCACCTCTTATTATCTCTCAACGTTGTCGTTTCTGAGGCTCGGAGGGAAACTGTGTGTCCTGTAATTAAGTTTATATAATCTGTTTTCACCAAATATGTTCTGTTAGGAGAACAACAAGTCCTCCAAATTAAAGAGTAAAAGTGTTTTCTGATCCAATGTCGCTGTCAGCAGGACGACATTATGTGTCTGTGCCGTACAAATCAACTGTTGTTGTTTGGTTAGGGTTAGGCCTAAAAATGATGTGGGTAGGTTTATGGAAATGGGTAAAAATGACTTTGTTAAAGTTTAGCTTCATTGTTATTGTTGCATTAATAAGCACAAAGTTAATGTTATGAAAAGGAAGAGGACCGTTGGCTGCAAATATCAGTTACTTTCATTAGTGACTTATCTGCCAATTACTTATTTAATCTATGAATCCTTTCATCTACAAAATGTTAGAAAAATCACAATTTCTGGAAGTCGTTTCGTCTGAAACTGAAGACATTTCATTATTTTATTACGAGACAGAAAAGTCAGCAAATCCTCACAAAGAACACAGCTGAACCAGATAATATTTGGTGTTTTTCCACCTAAAAAAATAACCAATTATTAACCGATTATATCAAAATACTTTTCAGCTGATCGACCAATTGTAAATAGATTAATCTTAAATTCTTACCAAAACCATAATTTTTCTCTAAGCTTCACCAACTGCTGCAAGTGCCTAAACATAACAATCATGTGTCAGAAAAAATGACAATGACAATTTCTGGATTTCATTTTATCAAATGAGAAAAAAAGAAATCCTCAAAAGAAAACAACCGACTTTTCTGACAACTGAACAATAAATTAATCAATTCTACTCTAAACATAATCTTACCGAGTGCCTGAACAAAAATCATGCTAACATTGTTGATAATGCAGGAAAATCAAAAGGTTTTTGGAGACAGAAATGTGTAATAAATCTGCCTTGTCTCCAGTTCCTCCGTCATCAGTCTTTGTGCACTAAATCTCAACCTACCTGCACACAAAGACACTTGAATCATTTGTTCACCATTATTCTGTGAACAAGGAGAAACCCTCGTGTTTTGCAATCTAATAATGAAGTTTCCGTTGAGTTTGTGATAACTGAGCAGAATAATAATCACTTGACCTTTCTGTGTTGTCAGGAGCAGGTGGAGAGGGGAGCTGCATGAATCACCAGCAAATTTACAAGTGCAATCGGTTTTATTCCAGTTTTAGGTTTATAAATTTAAATATCTGTTGCTAAAAATGAGGCTCTCTATGACGCTGATGGAGAACTTCTCTCAATCAGAGATGCTCCAGAGAGGGATGTCTCAGAGACTCCACTAAAAAAATTACTAGAATTAAACGATTTGTTTAAAGACATTTTTTAGCCATTCTAATGCTTTATTGACAGTGGGAGAGAGACAAAGTGAAAAGGGGAGAAACCAGAATCAGAATCAGAAGCATTTATTGTCATTGCATAGAGTAGCAAGTACTAGTCCAACAAAATTTGCCATCAACCCGTCCAAAACGTATACAACACACAAAACAATATGACAGAGGTGAACAGGACAGGGAGACAGAGCTGAAGAAAAAGAAATACAGCACAACGTGAGGAGAGGAAAGAGGAAAGGGCTCCGAATCGGATTCGAACCCGGCTCGATTTAATTTCGAACTGCAACACAGTCTGGAAACTAATGCCGTTTCTTAGCCCTGTTTTAGGATCCAATCACAGAGCGGGGAGGGACGGCAAGACGATGATGCGTACTACTCGGCAGACGGAAGCTTGTAGTTTTGTAGTTTTCTTACAGATCCAACATGGCTGCAGCAGGCTCGAAACTCTCTCTCAATCTAGCTGACGGCGTTTTAAATAATTTAGAGTGAAAGTTTATTTTAAAAGAAGAACAACAATTGCCTTTACACTCTTGTTTCACCGCAAAAAAGGATGTTTTAGCCTTGCTTCCGACAGGATTTGGCCAAAGCCTAATCTACCAACTAGTCCCGCTATTAGTGCCGCTACTAGCGCCGCTACTAGCCCCGCTACTAGCGCCGCTACTAGCCCCGCTACTAGCGCCGCTACTAGCCCCGCTACTAGCCCCACTACTAGCCCCTCTACCGCTCACTGCTGTAACCACGGTGATCAACACTCTCTCTCTCTCTCTCTCTCTCTCTCTCTCTCTCTCACACACACACACACACACACAAACCCCAACACTGCCGGTAGACTGTGAGCTGAAACTACAGAGCAGCCAGAGTCAGAACATGCTGCAGAAAAACGTTGCAGAAGCACAACTGAGCAATTTAGTCTCAAAGTAGAGATGCTAGAGGGCTAGTCTGGCTATGTAAACATCAATTTCTGTCGCTCTACATACGTCATCTGGTATAACTGATCTGATTGGCTAAGAGCTACCTACAGACGCTTTGATAGACATTCTAAGCGCCCAATAAACAACTCCGGAGGATCGTAAACCACACCTCCTCTACGGAGAAATGAACGGCTGGTTGCCAGACTAATCTCATTTGTTATTAGTCTGGTGTTAGCCAGGCTAGAGATGCACCAGAATTAAACCGTTTTACGGACAAGATACATTCATGTTGACACACAAATCCTCGGCTGAGAATCAGGTGGAGAGTTCAGAGGTCAAACAGACGAGGGTCAGAGACAGAGAGGAGGTGTGTTTGTGTTGTTATCAGATGTGTCCAGCTGTGAGCGTGTGTGAATATAAATTATTGATTTAGTAACAGATCCCAAAGCTTTTGACATTGATCTCTTCCCCTGGTGGATCAGCTGAGAGCAGGAGGAGTAACACCTCGCGGTATCGATCAGTGATAAGATGTCAGAACGATAAACCCTTCAGCAGATAAACTCAAGGTCCAATATGTTCATCAGCTCCGACTGCAGAGACGCCAGGAAAGTGTGATAATATAAAGAATATTTATTTCATACTGTATTCTAGGTATTAACATGATGTAGGGGGTAAAGAAACCTTTAACCCTTTATCAGGCAAAGAACTATATTTGGTAACTTCAGGTAATATTTCGAGAAAAAAGTTGCACATTTACTAGATTAAAGTGGCAAATCTACAAGAAAAAAAGTTGCATATTTAAGAGATTTAAAGTGGCCAATCTGCGCGAAAAAAGTTGCAGATTTACGAGAAAAAAGTGGGAAAAAAGCAACTTTTTTCTCCCAGATTCACCACTTTAACCCTTAATAGGACACTCATTGAAATACTTGCAAATTCCAAATTTCAACCCTAGAGAATATTGGAGGATATTACATACTGCCAGAATGTGTAAAAAAATATTCTAAAATAATATTTTGAGAAAAAAGTCTACGAGAAAAAAATGTGCAGATTTATGAGATTTAAAGTGGTTAATCTGCTTTTTTTGGTCATTTTGTGTCTTTTTGGATTATTTAGTGTCTTTTTTGATCACTTTGTTTCCTTTTTTTGGTCATTTTGTGTCTTCTTTTAGTCATTTTGTGTCTTTTTTTGTCATTTTGTTTCCTTTTTTTGGTCATTTTGTGTCTTCTTTTAGTCATTTTGTGTCTTTTTTTTGACATTTGTTTCTTTTTTGGGTGATCTGAACTGTGCGTGTGAGATTGTGTTCAGTGAGCGGGGGTCGCGGACAACATGCATGTTAAATTGGGGGTCGCGACTCAAAAAGGTTGAGAACTACTGCTTTAAGGTACTTTTAATGGATTATATCCAACACTGCTTTCTTTTATCCAGTTAATAAAGGCTTTGTCGCTCTTATTAAAAGATACTTCAAGCTTGTATAGTCTTACACAGGGATCATACATTCTCCTTTTATTATTTTAATTTAGAGATATTAAAGTCGTTTCTCCTCAACACAGAGCTATTATAGATGAGGACGACATTAATGAAGGTGAGAAACTTCACAGGTATTGTTATTTATATTATATATGTGATGATGTGAATCTCAGCAGATAATTGTCCTTTAAATGTTGGAGTCTCATCATACACAGGTCATCCTGGAGTCAACAGCATCAGTGTTATCATCCTGCACACATTATATTGATCCACACACACACACACACACACACACACACACACACACACACAACAATAATATTAATAACCCTGCACGCTGTGAGGGGGTGAAAATCATTTTGAAATAACAAACTGGCTGTCCAAGCTTGTATGTGTTCAGGAGAAAATAAATCACAACATGTAGAGAGGTCAGTGTGTGTGTGTGTGTGTGTGTGTGTGTGTGTATGTGTGAGTGGGAGTGTGAGTGTGTGTGTGTGTTTGTTTCCATGCTACATGCTACACTTCTAATTATTAACTAATTTGATCCGCCTGTGCCTTATGGCAAGGTTGCAATAAATTGTGTGTAACACACACACACACACACACACACACACACACACACACACACACACACGCAGGTAACTGGGCTGGTGTGATATTCCAGCGTATCTCCGCCGTGTGCTGGTGTCGGCGGCACGCTGAAGCCCGCTCCGGTCCCCGGGGGACGGTGGTGAAGGTCATATTTAACCAGCTGACATAACAACTCCTCCTCTTCCTCCTTTGGATATAACAGCAGCAGAGCGCCAGAGAGGAGGAGGAGGAGGAGGAGGAGGAGGAGGAGGAGGAGGTGCTGATTACATGTTGAAGACATTCACACCTCTCACACAAAGGTTGTTATTCTGCAATTAACAGATCAGTGAACTTACAAAGCGTTCAGCTGTTTTTAACACCGCAGGGCTGCAGTTAAGTTTTCATATGACTATGATTATTATCAGTTTTTCTGTCAGTTTAACCCAGGGGTGTCAAACTCAAAAACACAATGGGCCAAAATTTAAAACTTGAATAAAATTGCAGGCCAACATTGAACAAATAAACCTTTTAATATATACCAAACATGTTTTGCTTTAACATTAAATATGGAACCAGCAACGCTTATAAACATACAATATATAACTAAATAGTGCAGACATGCAAAATCAAATTTCAAATAAAAAACACATCAGTGTCATTAATTTATTAAATAAAAATTAAATAAAAATTAAATAAAAATCGTATGCCTCTTTTCTATTTGCATCCTTCCGATTTAAATATCAAAATAAACTTTTTCAACAGGTTAATAAATTCTGCCTTTCTTTTCTCCATTTTTGGGAAGGGGTAGCTCGGTGACAGCTCTAGCTTGAGGTTGCTATGACGACTGTCACAGAGGAGCGTTTCTGGGTCCTGTCCTGATTGACGCGCCAAAACAACAGCAGGGCATTGTGGGATTTGTAGTATTAGCGGTAAATGCGCCGTATAATACTGGCGGGTCAGCTTTTATAGTAGAATGATAATATAACCCTTTTACATTACACCTAGCTAATGTTAGCCTAGCTAATGCTAACTGCTAACATCTACATGTCCAGCAGCCACCGACACAGATCTATCTTTCCTCTTTCAAAGCCTTTTTTCCCCAAATAATATCAAAAGCAAAGCCCAATGACACTGACTTATGTATTTTGACAAACAGTGTTGATTTTAACCAATAATTAATGTCACGGCTCAAAGCAAAAAATTGCTTTCTGCTATCAAAGAGCGATGCGAGGCTGACCAGCTGATTATAACCGAAGCTAAGTTACGTTTAGTCAAACAGAAAGCTGGTTAGAATCATAGATAAACATGATGCAGTTAATCTCTTTCAGTCTTTCCGTTTTTTGTTGATGCCAGGATGTTCACTTACACCTGACTGCAGAATCAGAGCAATAATACACAAGGACTTTTCAAAATTAAAGAACTTTGAAATATATGGTTGATATTACTATAAAGAAAACTATTTGGATATTCTTTTCCACTACTTGAACGAAAATGTTACGCTTTTCATAATATACTGTATAATATAATGTCTTCTGAATGCTGCACAACATGTAATGCACCATATACTACATTTCTGTTTGGGATTTATTTTGGGATATGTCTGATTTCACCTCATCGGTCCCCAAAAACCATCCATCAAAGGCTGCAAACTATATATATATTATATATATTGGCTATTTTCATCAATGATTCATCTGCACATCCTCTATTAATTGCTTATACAGCCATGAAATGTCAAAATATTATGGAAAAAGGCCAATACAATGTCTGAAAATTACACCACATTTCTGGGGGTCGCCAAATCATTTTGGAAGTCAGCTCTTCCTCCACTGTGTTAAAGTGTTCATGTGTTTTAGTCTTTTTGGTCATTTTGGGTCAATTTGTGTCTTTTCTGGGTCATTTTGTGTCTTTTTTTGGTCATTTGGTGTTTTTTTTGGTCATTTTGTGGTCAATTTGTGTCTTTTTTGGTCATTTTGTGTCTTTTTTGGTCGGTTTATGTCTTTTTTTAGTCATTTTGTGTCTTTTTTTTGGTAATTTTGTGTCTTTTTTTGGTCATTTTGTTTCTTTTTTTGGTCATTTTGTTTCTTTTTTGGTCGGTTTGTGTCTTTTTTTAGTCATTTTGTGTCTTTTTTTGGTCATTTTGTGTCTTTTTTTTAGTAATTTTGTGTCTTTTTTTGGTCATTTTGTTTCTTTTTTGGGTGATCTGAACTGTGAGATTGTTATAGATTAATTATATTATATTATTATATTATTATACATATATATCGTGAAGGGTTTATCGTTCTGTCATCTTATCACTTTGTGCTTTGTGACTGGTATTTTCACATCTGTCTTAAATTTCATAAAGCAAATGATTTATCAAGAAAACAACTTTAAATGAACGTTTCCTTTTTACACAGAAACAAACATAAAACATGCCACAGAAGACTAGATTGGCCAATAAAGTCTAATATAGAGAAATACAATTGAAATATTCATGCAAAGGAGGAGAGCTGAACATGTGAAAACCTGCATATTTGATGACTTATTTCATTCAGATTATTCTCCCTGTAGTATCTTCAGTGGGGGAAAAAAAGCACATGCAGCTTTTGAAGAGTTTCACTTAAAATCATGAATATGTAATTTCATTTTTTGGGTTAAAGATAAGCCAGAACATACAAGAGAGAATTCAGCCTATCTGATGCAGGAAATGCTGAGTGCGGCGTTCATGAATCCTTTGATGCCACAATGCCTTCAACGTTTCCACATTAAGAAGATAAAGAATCAACATGTCGGCCCGCTCTTCGCTCTCTTGTTGTTATTGACACTCTTTGTGGTGCTGGCCCTGCAGCTCAGACAGACAGTTGGTGGCACATATGCCCGGTGAGGCTGGCGAGGCTGGCAGCCTGGCAGCGCCTGGCTGGGGTCCTGCCAAACAGATGAGCCGGTAATTGTGTTTGGTTTAATGGTGAGCGGAGCGTGCACTGGCTTTCTACACACTGTGAGAGGGAAGAGCTTTCTCATTTTTTCTTTATGATTTTATTTTTAACCCTTAATAGGGCACTCATTGAAATACTTGCAAATTCCAAATTTCAACCCTATAGATAATATTATATACTGCCAGAATGTGGACTTGGAATTTACAAAGATTAAAGTGGCAAATGTAGGGTTTAAAAAGATCTGGGGACCTTTTATTGAATACATTAGAAAAGATAGACCTCAAACTGGGACCTGAACGCACTGCTTTCTTATTTTTATTTTATTAAGTATTTTTTTTAAAATTATATTATATATAAATATATGTTATATATATTATATATATTTTTTCTTGATATGTATCCGGGTTATGAGACTTTGCTGTTCCCCTCTGGCTCGGGCCTCCTGGACTCAATCTCTGGCCCTTTTCATTTCATATGAGTGGACAATTGGGGACATTTTATTGGCCCGACATGTTTTTGTGCACATTTTCTTTTTACGTTAATGATTAAGTGGTGGCTGGCTGGCTGTTGCTTCTGTTTAGTTTTATCTGTTTGTTTACTTTTATTTATTTTATTTTTTTTCTATGTTTCTTGTACTGTATGTGTCTGTATATATATATGTGCCAAAACTTTGCATAAATAAAATTTCCAAAAAAAAGTGGCAAATGTAGGAGAAAAACACACTTTTTTCTTGAAATATTACCTCCCCACCCCCGGGTTTGTATTATTATTTTTATTCATACTTAATATGCCCTAATATGCCGTCATAGTCAAGTTCTGCTCGTACAAGTCACAGAAGAATAATTCTGTTTGTGCAACTGTTTCTTGCTGATTTTTTTCAAAAGTTTTCATTTTCACATTTGAGGTCCAGGTCAATAAAGTTAATATTATTATATTATTATCATACTGATTGGTCAGATGTCATGGTGCCTGATCTTTGCTGATTAGCTGGAAGAAATCCATGTGGTTCTATGACCAAACAGAGAGACATGGAGACCTCATTTTGGATATCCGCTGAAGTTACCAAATACGGTTCTTCGCCCGATAAAGGGTTAAAAAGATAACTGATTCTCTTAAACGATTTATTGTCCCAGAAATTATCACGATAAATGATATTATTGTAATTTTAAGACATGTGTGCCTCTGTCATTATAATAAAATAGGATTAAAAATGCAAGTACATCCTTTCTTTGAATATTCACACATGAATATGAAAAAATCTTAAAAATATCCAGCATAGATAATGTTTTATTTCTGTTCATTGGGATTAGGCACTGCTCCCAGGTCTTATAACAGTAAAAAATGCTGTGTGTCAAACATCATGTTGGATAATGTTGCTGACATTATTAGGTAAAGGTCTAAAGTAAAGGCCCTATTATGCTATTTTGAACTGTGTAATAATGGGCGTTTAAATCAAGATTATGAACTCAGTTCTAAAAAAAACCCACACATTCAGCCTGAATCAAGGTTATAATAGTTTTGGATTTTTCATTAGTTTTGGTTTTAATTTTGTTGTGAATTTTTGTTTTCAAGTTCAGTTTTTAGTTTTTGTAAATGCTTAGTTTTAGTTTAGTTTTTATTAGTTTTAGTGTTCTTCTCTAAGGTTAGGGCAAAAAAGGCATAGTTAGGTGTTACAAAAGAGTGCATTTAAACAAATACACATAAATGCCAGAAGTGACATATCTACGTCTGTAACATAAAAACACTAAACTTAAAACTCTGTCATATAACCCAAAAATCTGCAGATTAAATATTTTTTGGGTCAATTATTTAGCCTTTGCACCGTGTTTTGTTTCCTATTGCAACACCAAAGCATTTTAAATTAGCTAGCATTCTGACTCTCCTCTATGCAAATGGCTGCTGAGGCTCATGGGTATTGTAGTATTTACAGATGTCAGCAAACGGAGAGAAAAAAACAGAAACAAAGTTGCAATAATTTAACATGATGGTAGTACATTATCCAGGAGGCTCCAGAGTTTACAAGATTAACAATCTTACTCTCAACTGGGTTCTTACAACAAATTTACAGAAAATACAGTAAACAACACAACACAACACAGACAAAAGCTGTCAGAATACAGACAGTAAATGTGGGGATGTCTCTGACAGAAAGATTAGAAACGGGAACACAGAACAGGAAAGAAAAAAAAACACGAGACAAAAGCCAAATAAAAACCGTCTCCCTCGGGAAGCAACTAAAGCCCGCAATCTACAATTTTTGAATTTCATGTTTCAAGTGATTTTTCAGTCTCCTCCTCAGACCTTGTCACACACACACACACACACACACACACACACACACACACACACACACACACATACACACACACAGAGACACACACACACACACACACACACACACACACACACGCATCCAAGTCATCTGAGCTCCTAAACCCTGAGAACAATTTCACAAAAGAACAAAGATAATCCATAATTTGAACCATTGTTGCCATGGTGACAGGCCGCACACACACACACACACACACACACACACACCCCAATCTTTCCAGTCTGTGTGACATGAAGCACTACAAGCAGACAGTTTAGTGCAGGGCGACATGGAGGGCCAGCCGTGCTGATATGAAGGTTTTAGTGGATGCAAAGAGAAAAAAAACATGAAATAGACTATCAGTTATTACTTGACCTAGAAAACCTAGAATCAACTTGGTGGTATTCCAAAGTTTCTCAGTTAGGCTTCAAACACAACGTGATGGTGACTCATGCCTCCATTTAGAATAAAAAAGTACGAAAGTCAAGAAACTTTTTTTTACAGATAAGGTGTTTTTATTTTAGATTGTCAACAAATCCCATAAAAAGACCATAAACCAAACAAGTCCTGTCTGTGAATCCAAAGCCTGATATTTTATTCCTCTTAAGCTTAGAGCTCTGTTGTTGTCCAACATGTCTGAGAGTCCACAGCACTGCTGGAGTTGACGTTAAAAATGGCCACCATGACAAAGCTAACACGCTGATGGTTCATATGTTTTTATTTGGTCATAAACTAATGGACACAATAAATTATCTGGGAACTATTGATGACTGCACAAAGTTCTGTGCCAATCGATCCTTTCCCGCATGTCTTCCCCTCTGTCTCCCCCTTTCACTCTCAATATCTCTCCTATCAATAAAGCTACAAAATGCCCCCCCAAAAAAAAAAAAAAAAAAAAAAAAAAAAAACGCCAAAAGTTAGCCTCATGGTGGCGGTAGAGGAAAAACTCAGAGGATCACCAAAGTCAGTAGGATTCATCCTCCGGGGATCATGAATTTCTGCAGAAAATTTTGCGACAATCCATCCAATGATTGCTGGGTTATTCCATTTTGAGAGCCATTGGTTCATGTTTCCCTCAGAATGAACTGCAATAACGTGTCCAGTAATTTTCATTAAATATCTGCAGAACTAGCAGGCTAACACGAAAAACTAATAGATGAACAACAGTGGACATAGCCACCGTTTTTGAAACCATTTAAGCTGTACCCATCTTGGTTATCTGGAGCCAGAAGTGACCATTTTTGGCAAGAGCGTGGAGCTAAGACAGCTTGGTAATAAAAATAAATAAGTGTCTTTCTGTTCAATTAAACACAAACCTTTAGGACATTTTTAGCTAACCAAAATATTATGATTAACTTTCATGAACTGAAACAGCACCATGAATGTACTTAAGTACACCTTAAGCATTTATTATCTATTTTACTCTAAAAAGGGACCATAGTTGACTAAATAAACATCATGCTTTATTAAAGAAGACTTGACAGTCACTATTGAGACCATAAACTACTTAGAAATGGTTTCTATGGGGTAATAAATCAAGTGAGAATTCGGTTCATTTTCTTATAGATCTGCATGCAAACTGGAGTCGCCCCCTGCTGGTCATTAGACAGAGTGCAGGTCTACAACCATTGGATGGATTTCCATGACATTTTGGAAAAACATTCATGGTGAATCTTTGTTCTACACTGAAAAACACAAGTGACTTCCTGACTTTTCATCTAGGAAAACCAGCTGGTCAAACAGGTGAAATATGACAAATTGCAGACTCTACTCTACTCTGTTTGGTTGGTGGCACTATCATGCAGCAATCACGCCTTTTATTTTGAAGGGATACTAGCTGCAGTGGTAAACAAAATCCAGAAAAGTAGAGTAAGTTGAGTCGAGCAGAGCTGCAGGGAAAATGTCCAACTTATATAAGGATCTGCATTGATGAGAGCTAAGACTCTACTACACTACTTTCTTAAAATTTCAGTTTGCAAACTTGTATCTTTCTTCATAATCACCCTTAATGACCTCTTAATCAGTATGAAAGGCTGAATGTGTTTTCCAGAATTAAAAAGAGATACTTGTCCAACTTTATCTGGATGTTTTTTTTTTTTTTACACCAGCGTGATGAGATGAAGAGTCCAGCTGATAAGATTTACAGACTGATTTGATTTATGCTGCTGTTTAATCATTTTAAGTGTGCCTCATAAAAATAAGGAGGCCGTAAGCCCGGGTATGAACCCTGCTCGTATTACAGACACTCCCCCGTCAGATTCACTAAAAGCACTCTCTTTGAAGCTCAAACACAACCCCGCCCGCCTCCACAGACTTCACAGGAGTCCCAAATATGTGATTGTTCATTAACCTCAACCCCTGTCTGGAAATAGCAACACAAACCCCGTTATTAGTGAGTCATTCTCTCCTGCTGTTTATCTCGCCTCTCTTCTTTCTGTTTTGCTTTGCAGCTCCGTTACTCCGAGGCGGTTTTGTTCCAGACATTGAAAGGTAACCGAATAATCCCAAGATCCATGACAAGGACACGACGAATCCCAAAGAAAGCATGAAACGCCGGGATATCCAGTCAGGAGGGTCCTGTGGTCTCAACGGAAACTAAAGGATCATTTAAGGTTTATCAAAACTTGAGCTTTGTCTTTCTAAGAATGGGGATGTCCCCCACTTTGTGCAGATATTCATGTTCCCCAGAGGATGAATCCTACGTGTTGCGCCATTGCGAATAATCCACGGCCATTATAGTCAATGTATCAACCGTCTGTACGTAGCTCTTAGCGAATCATATCAGTTATACCAGAAGATGTATGTAGAGTGACAGAAACTGATGTTTACATAGTTAGACTAGCCCATCTCGACATTGAGACTAAAATGCTCAATTCTGCTTCTGCAACGTTTTTCTGCAGCATGTTCTGACTCTGGCTGCTCACAGTCTACCGGCAGTGTTGGTGTGTGTGTGTGTGTGTGTGTTGCTTGCTGCTTTGCTCCTCCAGTTCTCGCTTTCTGCAAGATTATTTATTTTTACGCCTTATTCCCCCTCATGTCATTCAGCCACACACATCCACTGATTTTATGGTCAACAGACGAGCTGCTGGGGGTCTCTGGGGGCTCCGCTGTCCCCCGGCTCGTAGCCAGATCACCGTGGTTACAGCAGCGAGCGGTAGCAGTGAGCGGTAGCGGCGCTAGTAGCGGGGCTAGTAGTGGGGCTAGTTGGTAGATTAGGCTTTGGCCAAATCCTGTCTGAAGCAAGGCCAAAACATCCTTTTTGGTGGTGAAACAGGAGTGTAAAGTCAAACGTTGATCTTCTTTTAAAATAAACTTTGGCTCTAAACTATCTAGAACTCTGTCTACAGTTAGATCGAAAGAGAGCTTCACGTCTGCTGCAGCCATGTTGGATCCGTAAGAAAACTACAAAACTACAAGCTTCCGTCTGTCGAGTAGTACGCGTCATCGTCTCGCCGTCCCTCCCCGTTCTGTGATTGGATCCTAAAACAGGGCTAAGAATCGGCCCTGGTTGCCAGACTGCCTGGAGGTTTGAAATGAAATTCGAGCGCGCAAGGCAGTATGGGTATACCCAGGCTACCTGAATATAGTTATTCCTGGACTTGTGAACTCTGTCTAGAACTATTGGACGAATTTCTATTATATGTGTTCATGTTCCCCAGGGGACGAATCAGTGGAGTTAACTTACGCTAACTGGGGGACCTAGATTCTGCAACAATGCTGCAAAATGGTTTCAATAAAGTCCAGACCAACAGCTAATCTGGATTATTTGAACCATTTTAATTTCAGTTAAAGGTGAAAGCGTGCACCCAGTATCAGGGTTTCCCCATTTAAAATAATTCCAATGTGTTTTATGATTGGATTTATTTATTTTATTTATTGGAATAAACGGTACTGAACTGAACTGATATATTGGTAATAATTAGTCATTGCAGGTAGTTGCATCAGGAACTCTAAACTGCAAGTATGGATGACAACTTTTCCCTTTGGATTTGTTTTATCCTCTGAATAATGTTTTTTGTCAGACTGTTTGTGTTTCTTGCCCTTTCAGACTTCATAACTGACAGAAAATATGTGTGAAACCACCAGAATAAGACCCAAGGTTATAATAAACTGACATTATACTTCAAATTCAACCATGAGCTGCTTTAGCTGCGGTCAGTTGCTGCTAAGACCTAAATCCTTATCCTGTGACATTCATTTTCACTCATTCACATTCTCTGATAGCAGTCACACACCAAGTCCACACCAGTCACTCTTTCATTATCTCCCACTGCTGTTATCTTTCTCCTTCCTCTGCAATTCTCTTTGCACAGACAGCCGAGGCACCCGGCTGTGAGCGAGAGAGATGAACGCAGAGGGAGCAGGATAAAAAACGGGTTAGAAAAAAGACTCCAGTAGCTCAGGATGGCTGCTGAGACAGCAGAGTCTGGCCCTGCGAGTCTGGCTGGTGTCTTACAGCAGTGTACCAACCAACACGGTAAGAAAAGGCAGCATATCTCACGATTAATACCACACAATTAGGCCCACTCCACTTGTAGGCAAAATCAAAACTCATTACGCTCTGCAGGCGAGAGGCAGTGAGAGTCTGGGTGTGAGAGACGGAGCGAGCAGCAGGTTATTTGCTGCTGATGTGCACTTTTTCTCCAAACACGTTATCACAGATGGGAAGCAGAGAAGTGGCTTAAGATAAGGAAGGTAAGGAAAAGAGCAGAAGAAGAGGAGATTATTTTGTGTCTTTTTTTTTGTCATTTTGTGTCTTTTTTTTGGTAATTTTGTGTCTTTTTTTGGTCATTTTGTGTCTTTTTTTGGTCATTTTGTGGGTTTTTTTGGTCATTTTGTGTCTTTTTTTGGTCATTTTGTGTCTTTTTTTGTAATTTTGTGTCTTTTTTTGGTCATTTTGTGTCTTTTTTTGGTAATTTTGTGTCTTTTTTGGTCATTTTGTGTCTTTTTTTGTCATTCTGTGTCTTTTTTGGTCATTTTGTGTCTTTTTTTGGTAATTTTGTGTCTTTTTTTTGGTCATTTTGTGTCTTTTTTTGGTCATTTTGTGTCTTTTTTTGGTCATTTTGTGTCTTTTTTGGTCATTTTGGGTCTTTTTTTGGTAATTTTGTCTTTTTTTGGTCATTTTGTGTTTTTTTTTGTCATTTTGTGTCTTTTTTTGGTCATTTTTATATCTTCTGTGGGTTTTATTTTTTGGTTATTCTGTCTTCTCAATTTGTGTCTTTTTTGGTCATTTATGTGTCTTTTTTAGTTATTTTGTGTCTTTTTTAAAAATCATTTTTATGTCTTCTGTGGGTTTTATTTTTTTGTTATTCTGTCTTCTCATTTTGTGTCTTTTTTGGTCATTTTTTTGTCTTTTTCAAGACATTCAAAGATTTTGAATGCTCAAATATCATCTTTGCCATTTTTTCATGTGCTAATGTGCCCCTCTGATTAAACACTGGCCCCTCCTTGGCCCCCACAGTAAAACTGCTCTAGAACCGCCACTGATAAGGAAGGTAAGGAAAAGAGCAGAAGAAGAGGAGATTATTCAAACTGGAGCCACTTAAAGAACGATAATGGTCACTCACACTTCAAAAAGCTGACAGAGCAGCCATTAAAGCCCACAGCGTGTCCTATCTCTGAGGCTCTGTGGAGCCTATTAGCCCGGATCGGATTACATGGACGCTGCATGTTTGTGCGCCTCATGTGATGTGGGTCATGAGAGGGCTGCTGCAACAAAGGGAAAGTTGTGTTTGAGCTCCCTGATGCTGTGAGCAGCCAGGCAGTGCTGCCCTCTAGTGGCCGACGTTTCATCACATCCTTTAATCTTCTGCATGAGTCAGTGTTGCAGGTTTGGTGACGCTTTATTTTGGAGTTTCCTGGAAGGAAGTATGTAATTTTGGTGCTAATTATAGACGGTAATTAAAGAAAAGGGATGTGTGCACATTTGAGTAAAAGCAGAGAAAACTGATCCACCTTCAATGATATGCACCAATATGAAAACATTTTTTTATATATAATATGAAATGCAAAAAACTATTCTTGGGGTGATTCAGAAATTGTGTGATCTATTTATTTTACTTTTTATTATTTACCAATATTTATCTTTGACTTTTATTAAGGGATTTATTTTATTTTATATATATATATATATATATATATATATATATATATAAACAAACAAACAAACAAACAAACAAACAAACAAACAAACAAACAAACATACATACATACATACATACATATATATATATATACATACATATATACATATACAAATATATAAAAATATATACATATATACACACATATATACATATACATATATATACATATATACAAATATATATATATACATATACATATATATATACATATATACATATACATACATATATGTATACATACATATATATACATACATATATATATATATTAAAAATTGATTTATTATAAACATATACTAATGTTTGTTATGGTATTTGTTATTGTATGTTATTTATTTTCTATTTAAATGTCACCAAATGAATGATACTTTAAATATATGCTACTGTTTTATAAGCTATTTATTTATATTTTATTTTCTATTGTTTAATTTAGCTATTTATTTTATTTTTTATTTAACCTTTATTTAACCAGGAAATATCCCATTGAGATTAAGAACCTCTTTAATTTTTTTTTTTAAATAGTCACCAATAGACTGATAACAATCATACACTAATTTTATTAAAGTTTTATTTATTTTATTTTTATTTATTCAAACGGGCATCAAATGACTGTTTCCGAATGTATACAATTGTTATTAAGTTATTTATTATTCATATTTATTCTTTATTTATATAGTGCCCAAATGACTTACACTAAAGAATTAATAAAACTTTAAAATGGTATATTCATATTCCTGAAATTTAGATGCATTTTTTTCCATTAGACTACTTTCAATTTGTAATGTCTGCAAACCAATTCCATAATAAATTCAAAGCATATTTTTATTTTATAATTTAGATTAATATAAATATATAAACAGAAGACACAGCCCTCACATATTTAAGACTTTTTTTTAAGAACTTGAGACTTCTGTACCGAAACTTAAATCTTTGATTCCAAGTAATTACTGCGTAACCTAGAGTTTCTTTAGTCAGAGCACAGCAGGTCTGCTGCAATTTGTCTGCAGACGAGAGCACAATTATAAATATATCAAGTTTATAGATGTGGTTTCAAATGGCACATGAATAATGAACAGATTGTCCTTTGGTTTAAATCGGGCATATGCTTAAAGGAAGCCAACAACTGTTTATAACATACAACTAAACTAATTCTAACAAAAATATCTGTCCCTGAATTGCTCTTTTCTCTATTTTTATTATAACTGGCAACAAATTACATTGTATCCTGCACACTTAGAAAAGAGCCCTAAAAGAAAATAAAGTTCTATTTGCAAGAACAAAAGTAGACGACCAGGTATATGATGACCCCTTAAAGCAGCTATTCTCAACCTTAGGGTCGGGACCCCAATTGGGGTCGCGAGATGATTTCTGGGGGTCGCCAAATCATTTTGGAAGTCAGCTCTGTCTCCACTGTGTTAAAGTGTTCATGTGTTCTAGTATTTTTGGTCATTTAATGTGTTTTTTTTGGTCATTTTGTGTCTTTTTTTGCTCATTTTGTGTCTTTTTTTGATCATTTTGTGGTCAATTTGTGTCTTTTTGGTAATTTTGTTTCTTTTTTGGGTCATTTTGTGTCTTTTTTGTCATTTTGTGTCTTTTTTGGTCAATTTGTGTCTTTTTTTGATCATTTTGTTTTTTTGATCATTTTGTGGTCAATTTTTGACTTTTTTGGTCATTTTATTTCTTTTTATTGGTAATTTTGTGTCTTTTTTTGGTAATTTTGTTTCTTTTTTGGGTCATTTTGTGTCTTATTTTGTCATTTTGTCTTTTTTGGTCAATTTGTGTCTTTTTTTTGTCATTTTGTGTCTTTTTTGGTCATTTTGGTTTTTTTGATCATTTTGTGGTCAATTTGTGACTTTTTTGGTCATTTTATTTCTTTTTTTTTTGAGAACTACTGCCTTAAAGTATCCTCTGATAATCAGATTAAAAGAGATTCTTCACATATTACTCACTTTTACTCACTTTTCAGCTGCAGACAAGCATTTGAGTGAAAGTTCTCTCACACCTCTCAAACTCTGTTATTTCCGTTTCTCTGGGTGAAAGTGTGTCGCATTGAGAGCAGAAAAGTAATTTAAGTGGAGCACTTGAAGTGAAATATCTCACTCAGTCTCCTCACATGTCCTGCAGTAAGTCCTGGATTACCCCACTGACCCGGGCCCAGATCTCCATGACTCAATTTCTGATGAAGCACAAAACACAAGAGAACCATCACGTCCTCACAGCGCAGGGTCCAATCACGAGGCTGTGATTCTGTGTGACCGGGGAGGAACCCAAGCACCAGAGATTGAATCTCCTCTCCAGATTAGAATAAACTGCTAAACTCTGTCATGTGGGGAAGCGTCCTTAACGGGCCATTTTAGGTCTCCGAGTCCTACTTAAAGAGCCCGGGCTGTGAGCTTTCTCTGCACGTATGTCGGTAATATTTTTGATGATTTTGTGGTCAATTTGTGACTTTTTTGGTCATTTTATTTCCTTTTTTTTGGTCATTTTGTGTCTTTTTTTTTGTCATTTTGTGTCTTTTTTGGTAATTTTGTTTCTTTTTTGGGTCATTTTGTGTCTTTTTTGGTCATTTTCTGTCTTTTTTGGTAATTTTGTGTCTTTTTTTGGTCATTTTGTGTCTTTTTTGGTCATTTTGGGTTTTTTTTTATCATTTTGTGGTCAATTTGTGACTTTTTTGGTCATTTTATTTCTTTTTTTTGGTCATTTTGTGTCTTTTTTTAGTCATTTTGTGTCTTTTTTTGGTAATTTCGTTTCTTTTTTGGGTCATTTTGTGCCTTTTTTTTGTCATTTTGTGTCTTTTTTTGGTAATTTTGTGGTCAATTTGTGTCTTTTTTGATCATTTTGTGGTCAATTTGTGTCTTTTTTGGTCAATTTGTGTCTTTTTTTTTGTCATTTTGTGTCTTTTTTGGTCATTTTGTGTCTTTTTTGATCATTTTGTGGTCAATTTGTGTCTTTTTAGTTCATTTTGTTTCTTTAGTAAGTCCTGGATTAGGCTGTGATTCTGTGTGACCGGGGAGGAACCCAAACACCAGAGATTGAATCTCCTCTTCAGATTAGAATAAACTGCTAAACTCTGTCATGTGGGGAAGCGTCCTCAACGGGCCATTTTAGGTCTCCGAGTCCTACTTAAAGAGCCCGGGCTGTGAGCTTTCTCTGCACGTATGTCGGTAATATTTTTGCAGCGTGCGGTTGCAGAGTAGTTTCTTAATGACAGGGGAAGCCTGAGCCGACTCCGCGGCCTTCTGCGTAAACAGGCGTAGCTGGCTGCCATCTGGTTGGCTCGTACTTCAGAGAGCGTTCACTGATGATCTGCACTGATTCCAGCTCCACTCAGCTCCCACAGCTGAATATTTAGCAGCAGTTTAGGACTTTAACCCACATGATTAAAAGGGTCGCTCCAGAAAAATAGATTTTCTCACTTACACTACCGGTCAAAAGTTTTAGAACACCCCAATTTTTCCAGTTTTTTATTGAAATTCAAGCAGTTCAAGTCAAATGAACAGCTTGAAAGGGTACAAAGGTAAGTGGTGAACTGCCAGAGGTAAATAAAAAAAGATAAGCTTAACCAAAACTGAAAAATAATGTACATTTCAGAATTATACAAGTAGGCCTTTTTCAGGGAACAAGAAATGGGTTAACAACTTAACTCTATGGAGTCTTGGGCTATTTTGTCCATTTTTGAATTCTTTTCATGTCTTTGTAAGTCATTTTGTGTCTTTTTTTTGGTCATTTTGTGTCTTTTTTTTGTAATTTTGTGTCTTTTGGTGTCTTTGCAAATGTGCATTAATTTCAGAGTACACTGAGACATTAAACTGCATAATTTTCAATTAAATTCTGGAAAAGTTGGTGTGTTCTAAAACTTAAAAGGTAAAAGCACAAAAGTATCAGAAAATGTACTTAAAGTATCAAAAGTAAAAGTACTTGTTATATCCTCAGAATATCCCCACTCATATTGCCAAATATATTCTCAATATATTATTTGGAACTACTTCTTAATATACTGTTATGTGGTTTCATTTATGCAAATGCATGATCACTTTAAATTGGTCAAGTATTTTTTTATATTAACTCTCAACAATACTACACAATACTTGAGTAAATTAATTTAGTTACATTCAAGCACTGCAAAAGGCTCATAAATAAATAAAATAATACATCAAACGTACACAATATAATAAAGTCCTAAAGTGCTCCGTCCTCTGAACATTTTTATTTCATTTTGTTATTATTTAATTATCATTTTGATGATAACTCTCTTGGTAAATCTATTAAGAATTTGTCTTTAAAATAGGTCAAGAAATAGTGAAAATATTGGGGAATAAAATCGCAATATCCTACGACCCAAGGTGACATCTGCAATGTTCTGTTTACCAAAACTCCAAAACTTAAATTAATTATCAGCAAAAGTTGCACGACAAACAATTAGTCGATCATCAAAACTGTTTGTCTATCTTTATGTTTGCAGCTAATTTCTCATATTACAGGACCGAATAGTTCTGCACATGTATTTGGTATTTTCCTGTAAGTTTGACATGAATCCACGTGGTTGACCACAAGATCACATTTGTGTTTATATATTACTCGCACAAGATGCACCAGTGTAAACAATTCCACCAATAAAAACACTTTCTGAGTGACTACTGCTGCTGCTTTGTACCTGTTTGAAGTCGAAGAAATGTCAGAAAAACAAACATTGTCACATCTGGATAAATAATAATCATCTGGAGGTGCACACAGCTCACTGAATCTCAATGAATCCAAAATAAACTGTTTTTGCTGCGACCTAATTGTAATAAACAGATCAAAAGATGCCAAAACAGCTTACCATGGTGCTGAGATTTTAAAATTTGCAAGAAGAGAAGAAGACAAACTTTAAAATGCTTGTTTTCTGAATGCAGGTTGGATCATTTGGAGCAAAATCAGCTGAGTCTGCAGCTCCGCTGGCCTTTACAGGTCTTTATAGTGATGTCAGCTCATTTTTTTATCTGTCCAGTCCACGACTTTACTGTTCTGGTTCACTTATATCGCTTTCATTACATCGTTTTTAGAGAAAAAGCTGTAAAAACCCATTGTACTCTACCTGCTCAGCAGCAAACAGCAGACAGATAGAGATGAGCTGGTGATAAAAGTGGAGCATTTAGCAGCTCAAGAGACAGATATTTTCCTTTAGGGTGTGGTGGGGACCAAAACAGAGCTAATAGAGAGAGAATATTGGATTTATAAAGTTATAATCTGAGAGATTTGTGTCTTTTTTGGTCATTTTGTGTGTGTTTTTTTGGTCATTTTGTTTGTTTTTTTTTGGTCATTTTGTGTCTTTTTGGTAATTTTGTTTCTTTTTTGTGTCATTTTGTGTCTTTTTTGGGTCATTTTGTGTTTTTTTGTCATTTTGTGTTTTTTTTGGTCATTTTGTTTTTTTTATTATTTTGTGGTCAATTTGTGACTTTTTTGGTCATTTTATTTCTTTTTTTTGTCATTTTGTGTCTTTTTCTAGTCATTTTGTTTCTTTTTTTGGTAATTTTGTTTCTTTTTTGGGTCATTTTGTGTCTTTTTTGGTCAATTTGTGTCTTTTTTGGTCATGTTGTGTCTTTTTTGATCATTTTGTGGTCAATTTGTGTCTTTTTTGGTCATTTTGTTTCCTTTTTTGGGTCATTTTGTTTCTTTTTTGGGTGATCTGAACTGTGCATGTGAGATTCTGTTCAGTGAGCTTTTCATAACTTCACTTGCTAATAACTTCACAATATCAGCTCAAAAGGTAACAGGTCAAATTTGTTCCCACTGCCTCCAAGGGGCCAATTATTGCAGGTTTGGGACCCGACCCCAAATTTCTAGCTGAGTATGTATTATGAAGAACAATGTAAAGCTGCTGATCCTAAAACAAATCATACATCAGCTGCAGCACCTCCTTCCTCTTTCCTGAGCCAAACATCTTTATTTATGAGACCAAAAAGTACAGCAATCTGTCGAAAAGCAAAAGTTTCCCAGACCGCTATGAGCTTACGGATCTGAATAAATGCACCTGTGTGTGAAGGGGAAAAAAAGCCTCTTTGAAAGCGTCTAACAACTTCACAAAAACACACAGAGCGAGTGTGCGGATGACAGCGGAACACAAAACAGTCGGGTCTGTGGGAGAGAAACACTCAAACGAGTCAAAAGAAAGGCTTTCGCTCCTGCAGCAGTTTCACTTCTGATGTGACTTCATTTGAATCACAAAGAAACAAAAGGCTTTTTGCTACTGAATGCACAAAAAAAAGAAGATAAAGCCGCACAAAACGATGAGAAAACAACATTAAAATGCAAAAGAAGTTTTTGTAACTCTGCACTGCGTTGTTATCCAGATAAGCACACAAACATACGCAACTTTTGACCAGTTACACCCCTCTGTTCCCATGACCGAGTCACCTTTCTGTGTGTGTGTGTGTCTGGATGTGTGTGTGTCTGTATGTGTGTGTGTGTGTGTGTGTGTGTGTGTGATACAGTGAGTGTGTGTTTGAGCCTGTTGTGCCAACAGAGAAGTCGACGGGGGCAGCAGTGGGAGGCAAACGGAGGAGAAGAAAAGAAAAGAGAAGCGAGTCGAGCCGAGCGGGCGAACAGCAGAAAGAGAGAATTCAGGCAGAAGTAAACGTCCCTCTGAGAAAGACTCGCTCTTATTGGTACTTCATTAGTCTTGACCTTGCATTTGACCCAAGGCGAATGCAGCAGCAAGCCCACTGCTATGACACCGCCACCACACACACACACACACACACACACACACACGCCCACACAAACACACACACACACAGGAATGCTGCTTCTGTTATTGTCTTTAAGTGCCAAACTCAGGCCAAGGCCTCGCCAGGGTTTGAAAAACAAAATAACAGCCGTGCAAAGCTCTCTCTCTCACACACACACACTCAGACACACACACACACACACACTCTCACACACCCAGAACACCACTTCCGTCCATTCTCTCGCACAGAGAGAGGAAGTGGAGTCGGAGCTGGCCCGGCCCCAGCCGTCCAGACGGAGGTAGCCCTGGCAGAGCCGTCTCCTGCTGCAGACTCCTTCTGAAGGCCTTTAAGAGACTCTGGGAGCAGCTCGCCATCCTTCACTTCCACATTGTTGGTTCAATGTAAAGCCACTTCAAGTGTCAAGAAGTTTATCTGGTAGTAAACATGAACATAATATGATGATATAATATACACTACTGGTCAAAAGTTTTAGAACACTCCAACTTTTCCAGAATTTTAATGAAATGATGCAGTTTAATGTCTCAATGTACACTGAAATTAATGCATATAACAAATAAACAATTGAAGTTAAACAATAAATCATAGAATCAATTTAGAAAGGAAAATGTATTCTAAACTGTTGACTCATGGAAGTATCACCTTAACAGATAGAACAGCTGAACACACTCAATGGAAATCAAATATTCTTCAGAAAGTTCTTCCCAACTCTGTTGCAGAAGTTCCCTTAAATGTGGAGCAACTTGTAGGTTGTAAGTAATCAAGAAAAGTTGGGACACCTGTAGGAATTGGTAGCAACTTTCAAGGCTTGATCAACCTCCGTTGCTGCAGAACTGCTTTAAGTTTTTAACCCATTTCTTGTTCCCTGAAAAAGGCCTACTTGTATAATTCTGAAACGTACATTATTTTTCAGTTTTGGTTAAGCTTACCTTTTTTTATTTACCTCTGGCAGTTCACCACTTACCTTTGTACCCGTTCTAGCTGTTCATTGGATTTGAACTGCTTTAATTTCAATAAAAAACTGGAAAAATTGGGGTGTTCTAAAACTATATCCTTGCTCTGACTCTAGACTATAGATCCAGAAACTTAATTTCCTCATCTTTGATTGCCTACTTACAAAAAAACTAAGGGGAAATGGTCCAATGACTGTGCAAGATGGGCAATTTGGCCGCCATTTGATACAAATTAGAAGGTCAAAAACTCAAAATTTCGCTTGGGAACCATTTTTTTTGGACTCCGCACCCTTGAGATATGTAAGGTAGGCCGGTTCCTGACTTGTGCTCCTCACTTCTTATAGAAGGCCCTTTTTCTGAAATCCGTCTAGACTATTCCATTTTGCTACGTTTTGTCGTGGCTGAACCACAGGTTTCCCCTTCAACCCGTGTTTTGTGCCCTCATTGGCTGTAGCTCTCCGATGGCTGGATATTTAGTCTGCTAAATATGTTAGCATGTTGAGTTTAAAAAAGTTGAAATAGTATAAAAAAATAGGTTGCATCTTTCTTTCACATGCTTCCAAAAGAAATGCACCTGCAAACACTACCACTTTTGTCTACAGGGGGCGGCAGAATCCACACAAAGATGAAGTTCCTTATGGTTGCTTTACCAAACACAGTGTTTAGTTTAGGAACTTTTATTGTCTCAGACTATTCATCTTTGTCTAAATGTCTAACCCTACATCTTAACTTTATTATTTACCGTCCTCTCATGATGTCCAACGACCAACGGCCGCCATTTTGATATGCAAATGAGAAGGTCAAAAACTCAAAATCTCGCTTGGGAACCTTTTTTTTTGATTCAGCACCCTTTAAATAAGTAAAATAGGCCAGTTCCCGACTTGTACCCATAAATGCTCCTCACTTTCACTTTTTGGACAATTCCATCTAGACTATGTTGGACTCACCACAGTTTTTCCATTTTGCTACGTTTTGTCGTGGCTGAACCACAGGTTTCCCCTTCAACCCGTGTTTTGTGCCCTCATTGGCTGTAGCTCTCCGATAGATTCCCCTCCAGGTTCAGATATCTGTCTGCTAAATATGTTAGCATGTTGAGTTTAAAAAAGTTGAAATAGTATTAAAAAAATAGGTTGCATCTTTCTTTCACATGCTTCCAAAAGAAATGCTCCTGCAAACACTACCACTTTTGTCCACAGGGGGCGGCAGAATCCACACAAAGTTGAAGTTCCTTATGGTTGCTTTAACAAACACAGTGTTTAGTTTAGGAACTTTTATTGTCTCAGACTATTCATCTTTGTCTAAATGTCTAACCCTACATCTGAAGTTTATTATTTACCATCCTCTCATGATTTACAGCGCCAGAAAGCATCGACGCGTCAGCAAACATCACACACATCGTGTCTCCTGGTGCGGCTCTCTATCATCATCGCTGTCATCACACTGGCTCTCCTAACGCAGCATATTCACACAGATATCTCATTATGCTGAGTTATAAATGTTTGTGTAAGTGTGTGTGTGTGTGTGCTGTCTCTTTCAAACACACTTGTCAAACAAACAAAGAGACTATTCAGCACAAGCTCAACAGTAAAAGCACAACATGTGCACTACGGCGTCCAGACAGCAGGCTGTGTTTGGCTGCTGAACACCAGTAACAATCCAAACTACAGCACAACAAGCTGTCTGACAGGATCTGAGAGCAAAAGAGGAGAAATAAGGACTTGTTTCTTTCTTTCCGAGCAGCCAATTAACGTCTGTCAGACACTAACTCGGCCAAGGAAACAGCAAAGATTACATCCTGCAACAGGTGATCAAAGATGCTGCAAAATGTTGACTTGTGCATGAACTCCTCAGTCTCCAAAGAGGGAATATATTGATTAGAAGGTTTTATAATTAGGTCCATATATACATAAATGCCCCATCTCCTCCAAACATCCAGCTAATGGACACTTTTCTCTCCAGCTGCATTAAAATCCATCCCCTCTCTAAGCTGCAGCATCATTTAGACCAGTAGTTCTCAACCTTTTTGAGTCGCAACCCTCAATTTAATTTGCATGTTGTCCTCGACCCCCACTCACTGAACACAATCTCACACGCACAGTTCAGATCACCCAAAAAGACACAAAATGACCAAAAAAAGACGCGAAATGATAAAAAAAAGACACAAAATGACCACAAAATGATCAAAAAAAGGCACAAAATGACCCAAAAAGACACAAAAAGACCAAAAAAAGATGCGAAATTACCAAAAAAAGACACAAAATGATCAAAAATAGACACAAAATGACCAAAAAAGACACAAAATTACCAAAAAAAAGACACAAAATGACCAAAAAAAAGACATGAAATGACCAAAAAAAAGACACAAATTGACCACAAAATGATCAAAAATAGACACAAAATGACACAAAAAGACACAAAACGACCAAAAAAGACACAAAATGACCAAAAAAAAGACACAAAATTACCAAAAAAAAAGCCGTGAAATGACCAAAAAAAAGACACAAATTGACCACAAAATGATCAAAAATAGACACAAAATGACACAAAAAGACACAAAATGACCAAAAAAAGAAACAAAATGACCCAAAAAAAGATGCGAAATGACCAAAAAAAAAAGACACAAATTGACCACAAAATGACCAAAAAAAAGACACAAAATTACCAAAAAAAGACGCGAAATGACCAAAAAAAAGACACAAATCCACCACAAAATGATCAAAAAAAGACACAAAATGACCCAAAAATACACAAAATGACAAAAAAAGACACAAAATGACCAAAAAAAAGACACAAAATGACAAAAAAAACAAAAAATTACCAAAAAAAGACACATGACCCAAAAAGACACAAAATGACCAAAAAAGACACAAAATGACCCAAAAAAGTAACAAAATGACCAAAAAAAGACACAAAATGACCAAAAGAAGACACAAAATGACCAAAAAAAGACACAAAATGACAAAAAAAAGACACAAAATGACAAAAAAAAGACACAAAATGACCAAAAAAGACACAAAATGACCAAAAAAGACACAAAATTACAAAAAAAAAACACAAAATTACCAAAAAAAGACATTAAATGACCAAAAAGACTAAAACACATTAACACATGAACACTTTAACACAGTGGCGACAGAGCTGACTTCCAAAATGATTTGGCGACCCCCAGAAATCATCTCGCAACCCCAATTGTGGTCGGGACCCCCAGGTTGAGAACAGCTGATCTAGAGAGCGTGATGGAGCGGCGAGCAGCTCTTACCTTGGGCCACTTGGGGTTGATGAGTCGTGCTTTGATGGCGTCGTCCAGCGCCGTGCCGTACTGGCCCAGCCGGAGATAGGCGGCGGAGCGGTTACTGTACAGGATGCAGTTCTGAGGGTCGGCGGTCAGCGCCTCGCTGTAGAGACGCACCGCCAGAGCGTACTCCCCCTGCTGGCAGGCCTGGTTACTGCGCCGCACGCGCTCCAGGAACTCAGCTTTGCTTAAACCGGGCGGAGCGGGAGGAGCGGCGGACGGCCGGTCGATCCTTTTCACTGCCGGCGAGGCTGAAGGGACGACGGGGGAGGAAGAGGAGGAGGAGGAGGAGGGAGGGTTGGTGGTCCTGCTGGTGGAGCGAGAACCGAACAGAGAGAACTGAGGAGCAGAAAGAGGAGGAAGGGGGGAGGAGAAGGAGGAAAGCCATTGTTCCATCAGTCAATCAATAGAAACATTTTTCATAATTCTCCAGACCAGTGGTGGTTCTACACAGGGGCCTCCAGGGGCCACTGCCCCTGTGAAGAAGCCTTTGGCCCCTGCTGTGGCCCCTGTGTCAAATTAATAATAAAATGATCAATTTATAACAATAAACAATGGAACAATTCTAACCTTTTTTTTGTTCAAACAATATCTCATTGTACAAAAAAAGGAACCCAGAATGTTACATTGTATAATAGTTTAACTCTATGGAGTCTTATTGGGATATTTTGTCCATTTTTGAATCCTTTTCATGTCTTTACATGTCTTTGTAAGTCATTTTGTGTCTTTTTTTGGTAATTTTGTGTCGGTTGTTGTGTCTTTTTTAGTTATTTTGTGTCTTTTTTGTCATTTTGTGTCTTTTTTGTCATTGGTGTCATTTATGTGTCTTTTTTTGTGTCTGTTTTAGTTATTTTGTGTCTTTTTTTGTCATTTTTATGTCTTCTGTGGGTTTTTTTTGGTTATTCTGTCTTCTCATTTTGTGTCTTTTTGGTCATTTTGTGTCTTTTTCAAGACATTCAAAGATTTTGAATGCTTAAATATCATCTTTGCCATTTTTTCATGCTAATGTGCCCCTCTGATTAAACACTGGCCCCTCCTTGGCCCCCACAGTAAAATTGGTCTAGAACCGCCACTGCTCCAGACATCCTAAAACTGTCAACTGAATATCTTTGGTTCTTAGACTGTTTGTGGGAACAAAACATGACATTTAGGTACGAAACTTCAGACTTTAGTAAGCTGTGATCGGCATTTCTTCAATCTTTACTTCACTTTTCATAGACTAAATAGATGGTGGAGACCAAAAACAGAGCTAAAAGAATCAAAAAGTGGATTCCAAAGAAATTCTCAATGTACCTGCCAACCTTCCAGGTTTGCCTACACACGTTTTGAAAATTTTATGACACCAAGAACTTGAAGAACACCATATTAAAATCCATGCTGTGAGTTGGTTTCAAAATCTTTTGGTATTTTGGAGATTTCTGCAAGAATTGCATCTTTCAGCAATTGAATGATGAGTTCTTCTGTTGTGTAAACTGCTGAGAAACCCCCTTATTGCCAATATAATGTGGAAAGCAATCCTCTGAATGATCGTGGTCTCTAGTTTGTGGTTGTAAAGTATCCTAGAGGTCACAGCAGATCATTTTATACAGCAGGGTCAAGTTTTAAGAATACCCAATTTATGCAATTCACAGACTGTTCAGGGACCCCAGTATGTAGAAATATACACATATAATTGGCCATTTTACTGCAAACTTATGGGTCCCCATAGAACCCATTTTCATTCAAATATATATAGAGCTCAGAGGTCAAGGGACCTGTTTAAAAATGGGTTTTACAGTCTATTCCTCATTAAAATTTAGCCTAATTTTGGGGTTTTTTTTCGCCCACTTCTAGACAAGTTAGCAAGACACAAAAAATAATCTGTAGATTAACCAAAACACATCTTGTGTGCACATAAACACACTCACTATCAGATACTTTTTAAGCTCTCAAACTCAAATAATATTAGCAATTGCCCCACTTTGTATCGCAACTGCTGTACAACAACAACACTGGGATAAATAAAGTTTTATCATATCTTATATATCAGCATCTGCCTCAAAAGTCATGCATCAGTCAGATTATACTGATTACTCCACATTTTAAACTGTCATTGAGAGAGAAGACTGTCCAAATGAGAAAAGGCTTTTTCCCCAGCGTGTTGCAGAAAAAAAACAAGTTTAGAAAGACAGCAGGGCAATGTGCTTTTGGCTTCTGTTACATAAGTCATAAAAAATAAACAGTACGACACCAAAACATGCTGCAGCCTCATTTGCATGATACGATACTGTAGTTTCTGGCAAATGGGACACCAAACTGCTGCCTGGGCTTTTCTTTTCTGCTGGTGGTAACAGCTCGAATCCCTCAGAGAGACGGAAAGAGAGAAAAGAAGGAAACTCAGACGGACTCAGACAGTCAGATGAGGCTTCTGTTCTTCTCATTCAAACTTTGTGTAAAATGTGCTCACTGAGGTTTGTTCTCTGCAACTCTGACATTGAGACGCTGCCTCCCTCCCTGATCTGATGTTTCCAAATTTGTCCTTTCACCAGAGCTTACACCAAGGCCTTCATTATGTCTCTCTATTCCCCTCTCTCTCTCTCACACACACACACACACACACACACACACACACACACACACACACACACACTTAAAATATGCTGGAGGGATTCCTAAAACTTTCAGATGCATCACCCAAGAGGCGAGGACAGGCATGAAGCCGTTTGGAGCTGCACAACTGAAATAAACTTCAAGAAAACGTTCAGATGTTCACACAGATTCCAACATGGTCTCACAGGAATCCGTGAAATAGCCACGGATTTGCTTGACTCAAAATCCGTGGAATAGCCACGGAAACACTCAAATTTCCATGAAACTGACACGGATTTCGCTACAATGCAAGTTAATGACAGTCATATCCCGTGGCTATTCCAACATACAAAGTGATTATGTACATTCACTGAGTGAATATTTAGAAAATAAAACATATATTTCTCGCTAGAAATGTGATCAAAATCCATTTTTATGCAGAAACTAAGTCAAAATATTGATTTTTTTCACTAAAAATGAGAGAACTGTCCGCCATGTTTTTTTGTTCTGACCGCCGGGACCTTGAAAGTCACGTGACTTGGAACAAACCAATAGGAACAAATATCCATGGAATAGCCACGGGATATGACTGTCATTAACTTGCATTGTAGCGAAATCCGTGTCAGTTTCACGGAAATCTGAGTGATTCCGTGGCTATTCCACGGATTTTGAGTTAAGCGAATCCGTGGCTATTTCACAGATTCCTGTGAGACCAGGTTCACAGATTCACACATGTGAGATGACAAATGATGCAGACACACAATCAAATATCCACTCCGTGCAGGTTTAGACCACTTTAAGCAGCTAGCATGAAGATTAATTAGACGATTTGGTCGATGTCAAACTCTTGAATGGGCGTAGTGGCCTGATACACCTTCTAGTAAATGCAGCAGGTTGTTATCATCTCATTCGATGGGCTGCTATATTAAT
>NC_081535.1:33299518-33392018 GCF_030273125.1 Centropristis striata
AGTGCAGCAGGTTGTTATCAGCTCATTTGATTGGCTGCTATATTAATGTGTGTTATTGGTGGCGCCCTCTAGTGACTGTAGTAATTATGACCGACGTGAAGGCAGAAGTTATGTTATGGAGCATGAAAGCAAAGGGGGAAGTGAGGAAATTGGTTAAGCGTATAAAGTATTGGTAACGCTTTATATTAAGGTCCTTGTAATAACCATTAATTAACAAGTAATAAGGCATTGTTCTCGTTTTGGATCACTTTAGCTGCAAAAAGCATAGTTAACTGTTAACAAGTGCATAGTTAACTTATAATAGATGAGCAATAAAGTATATTTTAATATCAATAAGCAAACAAAAGATTAATAAATGCATGGCAAAGACATAATGGGTGGGTTATGGGTGTTTGTAATGCTATTATGAAGAATTATAAGATACTCATGAGGCTTTTATTAATGTTCTTATTATACATCTTATAGCCTGCTATTAGCTGTATTATAATGCCATTATTAACACTTATATAGGCTTATAAACACACAATAATGTTAATAAGCATCTTGTAAGGACTTACAAGGGCCTTATTACTTGTTAATTAATGGTTATTACAATGACCTTAATATAAAGCGTTACCAAAGTATTTTAAATGTGCGAATAAAAAAAACTTGCCCAAATCAATTATATCAATCTAAAGAAAAATCGTTTTAGAAGTGTTTTTTTCCCCCATTCATATTTATTATGGATACTGTTAAAATAAAAATATATATATAATAAAATCTTGAGTCCTGTGACGCTCTGAGACCTGAACAACTTCTCTCCTCTCAGTTCGTGGCGTGTTTAATTATGTTCCACTGACAGATGGCACTGTCATTAATTTGGGCACAATCAAGCTGCAGACTGTTAAAAACAAGATTTAAGTCTTAACTGTACACGTTCCTCTGAGATTTGGGAGTCAGTGAACTGATGAAATCACAACACTTAAATTAAGAGTGCAGGGTTTTTTAAATAAAGTCTGCCTGTTATCCCAAATTATCCCACTGAAATATTTGGATTTTTAATTTATACAGTAATTTTACCAAAATTATGAAATGAGGAAGTGGAATAACAGGATAAAGTAAATAAGTGTGTCAAAAATATCTGAATTAATTATTGTGCTGCTGCAGAGACGTCCCGGACTACAAATCATATTCTACAGACTAATGATGGCAACTGGAAGAACCCTGCCAACTCGATTATCTATAACGTTAACGATCAATTAATCGATTAATTGCATGCATGCATACATGGGCAAAAATAAAATAAAATAAATATATATATATATATATATATATATACACACATATATATATATACATATATATACATATATATATATATATATATACACAGTACTATGCAAAAGCCTGTTTTGATAACAGACGCTTTTATTTTGAAAGGACTTAAAGAGACTTGTTCCTATGAATGGTAAAACTAACAACTCAACTGAGATTAAACTGTAAAGATAACGTCAAGGAGTTCAGTGTTTTATGTTTTAGTCCCTGAAGAGGCATGAGGTTAGTGTTCACAGTGATCTTCATATTTAAATGTGTTTTGTGTTTAAATAAGTTTTGGATCAAATTAAACTCAGTAATTAATGCTACTAAGGTTTGATACAGTAAGCTAGTTTTGCTCAAATGAATCCTCTTGTATTTCTCAGTGTTTTATAATTGTTATTGCAACTTTCAGTAAATGCGTGCTTAAAACAGCAACTGTTTGACAAAATAAAATAAAATGGTCATATTTCGTGAAATATAACACAAACCACTTTATGAGGACACGTAGATTTGCTTTTAAAGTCATTGCTGTTCCTTTATTTTGATAGTTTTGCAAATGTATGTATGCATCTTGTCTAAAAGCCTTTGTATAATGTGAGAACTGTTTACATTGTTTGTATTTATTGCTGTAACAAGGTTCAGGTCTCTCGGAAAAAGAGCTTTAAATCTCAACATGACTTTAATCTGGTAAAATAAAGAACAATAGAAACACTGGCGGTTCTAGACCAATTTTACTGTGGGGGCCATGAAGGGGCCAGTGTTTAATCAGAGGGACACATTAAAAATGGCAAAGATGATATTGAAGCATTCAAACCTTTATTTTAGCTTATTTAAACATCTCATTTAAGTATATTTGGAAGATACAAATACACTGGTTGAAACAATGAGACTTACCAACAATAACAATTATTTTTATACGGCAATGACATTTCTCATTTTTCTGCACAATTACTTTTTTTATTTTGAAAGTGCAGTACAGTCAGAATGGTCTTTTTTAAGCTTTTATTGCACAATTAAACTATCATACAATGTGCACATTCTGGGTTCCTTTTACGTACTATGAGATATTGTTTGAACAAAAAAATAGGTCCGAATTGTTCCGCCGTTCATCATTATAAATTAATCGTTTTATTATTAATTTTACACAAAGGCTTCTTCACAGGGGCAGTGGCCCCTGGAGGCCCCTGTGTAGAACCGCCACTGAATAGAAATATAACTGCAGGGCCCCAGTTACAGACTATATTGCTTAAGACTCTAATACACTATTATTATCTAAATTAGCCCTTTTTATTTATTCATTTATTATTATTATTATTATTTTTTTTTTTTGGAATACAGAACCACAGTACACCCCACACACACCCCCACAATACACCCCCCCCCACACACACACACACAATACACCCCACACACCCTTACAATACACCCATCCCCCCCCACACACACCCCTACAATACACCCCACACACACCCCCGCGCATCCCCCCACACACACACCCCTACAATACACCCCACATACACACACACACATCTACAATACACCCCCCCACACACACACACCCCTACAACACCCCCCCACACACACACACACCCCGACAACACACACACATACACACCCCCACAATCCACCCCCCACACACACACACACACCCCGCATACACACTTACACCCCACATATACACAGACACATCTACAATACACTCCCCCACACACACACAGCCCCACACACACACACACCCTTACAATACACCCCATATACACACACACACATCTACAATACACCCCCCCACACACACACCCCTACAATACACCCCACATACACACACACACACACACACACACACACATCTACAATACCCCCCCCACACACACCCACATACACACACCCCTACAATACACCCCAACAGAAATAAAATATGTGTAATACCCTTTACAGTGCCATTTGTGTGACAGATGAAACCCAATCTCAAGATGTTTTGATTTGTTTTCCTTTGTGATGTTAATTGTCTGTAAATGTGCATAAAGGCAATAAAGTTAAAAAAAAAAAAAAGAAGAAAAAAAAAAGAAATATAACTGCTGTTTTAAAGCTTCCTCCACGCTGCCAAGAGTAAAATGCTGGTGTCCCAAATTCTCAAAGAAATCTGAAGGCCATAACCTCAGCGTCCTCAGCCCAGAGCAGTGCTGTGACACAGTAACGCTCATCCCACTGAGAACATTTCCACAACTCACTGTCCTCTGACAGATCCCATTTTTCAGCCGCTCCTTCCAGCATGCCATCACGTTTCATCAATGTGTCATGTTGTTATGAAACACTGCTTCAAATATGACAAATGTGAAATAAAGCAGAGCTTGTTTAACGTGTCGCCAGGGCGTTGTTGGCTGGAATAAACAAAGAAGGCCACATATCATGAGTGGAGCTAAACCTCTAAGCCTATTACTGCACAACTAGAACACAGTTAATGGAGCGCAGGCAGAGAAAAGAGTGAGAGGAGCTGAGTGGGGACTGTTTAGGTTAGTGAGTGGGCTGTAAACACGCTTGTGTTAGCGTGTTCTTTAAACACTGGGACCAGTCTGCGGTGGTGTGGCTGCACCTGAACACAAACCGGTCAGATGATTTGTTTGTAAGTGCCGAGGAAATATTTGTGTGTGAGTCACAGTGAAAGTTGGCCAATGAAACTGAAGATTTGGCGGCTGCATGTTTGTTTTTGGTTCAGTTGGTTTGTTTGTCAGCAAGATTACAGAAAAACTTGGTGGAAGGCTGCAGCATGGAGCAGAGAAAAAACTGTTACATTTTGGAGGATATATGTTTGACAACCTGGTCTCACAGGAATCCGTGAAATAGCCACGGATTTGCTTAACTCAAAATCCGTGGAATAGCCACGGAATCATTCAAATTTCCGTGAAACTGACACGGATCCTACAGTAAAAGTAGGATTTCTGCAGTAAAGTATCAGCAGTAAAATTACTCATTCTGTAGTAAAATATATTAAAAGTTACAGCAATAAAAGTACAAATTCTGCAGTAAAACATGCTATAAGTATCCACAGTCAAAGTAGCATTTCTGTAGTAAAGTATCAGCAGTAAAATACTTATTCAATAGTAAAAATATATTAAAAGTATCTGCAAAAAAATACATTCTACAGTAAAGTATCAGTAGTTAAAGTAACATTTCTGCAGTAAAATTTATTTAAAGTTTCAACAGTAACAGTAAGTGATCTCAACATTGACAAGTAACTAGTAACTTATGTTGTGAAATAAACAACCTGATCTCACAGGAATCCGTGAAATAGCCACGGATTCGCTTAACTCAAAATCCGTGAAATAGCCACGGAATCACTCAAATTTCCGTGAAACTGACACGGAAGAAACAAAGTCAAAATATAGATTTTTTCACTAAAAATGAGAGAACTGTCCACCATGTTTTTTGTCCTGACCGCCGGAACATTAAAAGTCACGTGACTTGGAACAAATCAATAAGGAAAAATATCCATGGAATAGCCGCGGGATATGACTGTGATGAACTTGCATTGTCCCATTTCAAAGTGTCAAAACCTGCTTCTTTTTAACCCAAAATATGAACGTTCACCACATGTTTACATCTATCAGACTACTAGCCCAGCATGGATTTTATCATATGGTGTTCCTCAAGGTCTTGGTGTCTTATTGTGATGTTCTGGAGGGATTTTTGACCATTTTTATCAATTCTTAAGTGGTCAAAAATGGTAAAATATAGCACCAATTAAACCTGTGTTTACACATTATCAACCCAAAATTTGCTCAGTTATGTTTGAGACATAACTGAGCATATACAACGTTATACACATTATTTCATACATCTAAAGCCACAGCCCTGGTCAGCAACTGCTCCACTATGTTCACCAACTACACTGCAAAAAAAGGAAAGTTGGGTGAACTCAAAATTTCAAGGCAACAAACTTCGATAAAATTTTAAATTGGACAATTAAACTAAATATTTTAAGTTTTGTTTTTGAGTTTGCTCAACTCTGAATTTCTCTGGCACGATTGTAACGCCGCTATGAAATGTCAGCTAATGTTGTGACCACAATTTTGAGTTAGCATTGATACGCTAATGGCTACTCTTGTAGCTGTAACAAGCAGCGCCGCTAGCATCAGTTAGCCGCTAGCGTCAGTTAGCCACTAGCATCAGTTAGTCGATAGCATCAGTTAGCCGCTAGCTTTCGCTAATGACCGAATTTCACAACAAAGAAATAAGAGTTAGCAGAACTATTGTCCCTTGTTGTGAACCCCAACTTAAAGATATAAGTAACAACAACTCACCAACTTGTTTTTGAGCAGACAACTGGCTTCCTTTGTTGTGCTAACTTACATTATTGCCCTAAATGTCAATAATTTATATTTCCAAGTTTTACCAACTTAAATCACTGTTTTAGGCCAAAAAATACAAGTTGGCTTTTTTGCAGTGTGGCCTCTCACTGTGTCTGTAGCTGTTTGCTGCTGCAGGTAGTACAGAGAGAGTTCAGGGAGCTTTTTTTCTGAAAACAGTTGCCTGTTGCTGCCAAGACAACATTCATGAGAGCAGTGAAAAGCAAAACATTAAAGCAACAAAAAAAAAGAAGAAAAGTTTCAGCTGGCTGTAAAACAGAAACAATGAGCTGAAACACCCTGTAAAGCTGTGCCGGGCCGAGGGGAACGGCAGAATGGGGTGATAAGTCACTGAGGGTGCAACACCTTTCACAGCACTCATTTGTCCCATTGTTCATGTAAAAATATTCACGACAGCTGCTTGGAAACACGCGGAGGCTTTTTATCTCTCGTACAGAGCCTCAGAAGATCGCCCAGAAATAAACTGATGTGCTGAAATGAGTGCTCAGCTTATAGAATATTGATTTTAATAATAAAATATTTGCTGAAGTCATTTAATTGAGCAAAAATGTCACATATATGTTGGTTCCAGCTTTGTGGATTTGCTGCTTTTCTGTATTTTATATGATTTCAAATTGAACATACGGAGTTTGAAGTTTTGAATGTTGGTCAAATTGAACAATACAAATCACCAATAAGTGCTCATAACTTTTGCCTTTATTTTTCACTATTTTAGTTACATTTAATAAGTTTGACGATAAGGCTATAATTGAAAAAAGTAACTGGCCGATTAATCAACACTTAAAATAATTGTTAAATGTTTTAATTTAAAACTTAAAAACTCAAGACTCAAGAGCTAGAGTAATATCTGTTTATTTATTTATTTATTGTCTTTAACTTTAATATTATTGTTTTGGTCTGTTTTTAGTCTGGTCTTTGATTCAGTTTAATTATTATTATTATTATTATTATTATTATTAATTTATTGTATTCCATCATTTTAGTTTGAATTTTAATTAAGCTTCATCTATTTTTTTCTATTTTTGGTTTACTTTTTTATTGTGTTTTTATGCCTCTAATTGAGCTTTATTTATTTATTCATTTATTTATTTATTTATTTATTTATTTATGTATTAATGTAATTGAATCGGTTTTAGTGTGAAGCACTTTGTGTTACATTTTATTTGCAAGTTTTTTTGTTTTTTTTAAGCCTTATTCTAAGCCAAACTCCACAAGATGATATGAACTGTGTGTTAGTGCTGCTTAATCTGGATTCACTGTGTAGCCTGTTTTTATATTTATGTAGCAGCTAATTAAAGCTGCTGCCACTTTGTTGTACAGAGCAGCTACACACACACACACACACACACACACACACACAGTAACACACACACACAGCTGACAGGATGACAGTATGCTCAGCAGGACATTTCCACTGACAGCTTGTTGTTATAAGTCTGGCTGACGTCTGCAGTGGTTGAAGAAGAGCTCAGACCTTTTATTTAAAAAAACAACAGATCAGATCATATTTAAAAAAACAACAATCAGAGTGTAAAAGTACTTTGTTAGAACTAAAAGTGCAGCATTTACATCACTTTATTGTTGCATATGTGACAGAAATGTAACATATTTATATATTTTACTGCTGGGAATCAATAACATCTTATTAAGGCTGCACAATTAATTGAATCACATTATGGATGAATACAATATCCAAATCTTAGTATTGTGCAATATTTTATAAAGGCAAAATATGTGTCAAAATATCTTCTGAATGAAGTTTTGTTGTGCTGCAGAGATATCCCGGTCTACAGACTTAAGAGCGGTTCAGTAGCGATCAAACATGATCATTTTTTATTTTTTGTTTTTTTTGTTCAATGAAAATTAGAAAAATTATGAAAATAATTATCATTTTCTCCAAATTCTTGAATCTTTTTGCAATATCATTGAAAATAATTACAATTATTCCTTTATTTCCATATCCTGCAGCCCTCTTAGACTTATTTAAATAATAATAGTAATAATAATAATAATAATAATAATAATATGTATTATTATCATTATTGATTGATTGATTTTGTTTTGTACTTTTAATCTAAATCTGGAAAGTTACTTAATTAATAAATGTAGTGGAGCCAAAACTATATGTCCCCCAGAGATATAGTATTGTAGTATTACATGTAGTAGTTGTAGTCGGACATAGAAAAACTAAATAGAAGTGTACAAACATGACAAAAAGGAACACACACAGGGACACACCATGAATGTCCTGTTCAAGATTAAACACACACACACACACACACAAACACACACACACACACACACACACACACACACTTCCCCTGCCTTACTACTCCCAGCCTCTTTTTGCAGCTCAGGTCAAAGGGAGAACATTCCTGCAGAACAACACAGAGACAGACAGAAACTGGGGGTCTGAATACCTACAGAAGAGGAAACCGTGCCCCTGAACGCACCGCTTTGATCTGTTAATAAGCCACTCTGTGGGAAGGGCATTGAACGCAACACTTTGTTATTGGTTACACTCATAACATAACTGAAAAGATGGTAAGATTTAGATTAGTTGATAGACTAATGTATGTAAAATTGGAATTTTAAGGTATTTTTACTATTTACTTCTACTTCACAACATCTCAGAGGCAAATATTGTTATTTTTTATAATCCACGACATTTATTTGTTACCTCAAGTTATGTATTACTTTGGATATTCTGATTACTAATACAAAATATAGTCACTTAAAAAATATATTATTGATCCTCCGGAGAAAATTGACAAGCTTCTTGCAGTACATTAAGTAAAATTAGGTCCACCTTTATCAGCTGTAATATAAGGTTAATCGATAAGTCTTCCCACAGAAAGATAATTGAATATTCTGAGAATTGAAAAGTAATTTTTCAGGTGTTATTTTATGGTTTCAACCCGTAAAATGTAACCTTACCTGAGTATTTCATTGTCATATTTACTCAAAAAGGTAAGAAAAGAGACTACATGCACAACAGGTTGCATACTTTTAATAATAGATTATAGTTTTGTCAGTGAAATCAGAGTTTTTCTGCACTGCTGTACTTCTTTTTGCATCTTCTACAATCATCATTAAGGCATACATCACTATATCATGATATTTTAGCCTATATGTTGTAGACAAATTAATAGAGAAATCACTTCTTTGTGGGATGGGAAAGTATAATATTAGCTGATTGTTATGCTACTTTATACCTTTTTTCCATTACATTTCACAGTGAAATATTTTTTAATCTACTTGTGAAAGTGAAATCTTGAAGTTCAGACTTTTAATTGTCACTATTTCTGCACTATTGTATTTTTTTCACTTAATTTACCACTATGTTCAGAGATTATATTCGATATTTGTACACAAAAGGGTTAATACATAAAAAGAGAAATACTTTTTTGGGGAAAGTATAATATTAGCTGATTGTTATGCTACTTTATACCTTTTTTCCTTTACATTTCAGAGTGAAATATTTTTTAATCTACTTGTAAAAGTGAAATCTTGAAGTTCAGACTTTTAAGTGTCACTATTTCAGTACTGTTGTATTTTTTTCACTTAATTTACCACTTTGGTCAGAGATTTTATATATATTCTATATTTGTACACATAAAAAGAGAAATACTTTTTTTGGGAAAGTATAATATTAGCTGATTGTCATGCTACTTTATACCTTTTTTCCATTACATTTCAGAGTAAAATACTTTTTAATCTACTAGTGAAAGTGAAATCTTGAAATTCAGACTTTTAATTGTCACTTTTTCTGCACTGTTGTATTTTTTTTTCACTTAATTTGCGACTGATTTTATATATATTCTATATTTGTACACAAAAGGGTTAATACATAAAAAGAGAAATACTTTTTTTGGGAAAGTATAATGTTAGCTCATTGTTATGCTACTTTATACCTTTTTTCCATTACATTTCAGAGTGAAATACTTTTTAATCTACTAGAGAACGTGAAATCTTGAAGTTCAGACTTTTAATTGTCACTATTTCTGCACTGTTGTATTTTTAAACTTAATTTACCACTATGTGTAGAGATTTTATACATATTCTATATTTGTACACAAAAAGGTTAATACATAAAAAGAGAAATACTTTTTTTGGGAAAGTATAATATTAGCTGATTGTTATGTTACTTTATACCTTTTTTCCATTACATTTCAGAGTGAAATACTTGTTAATCTACTTGTGAAAGTGAAATCTTGAAGTTCAGACTTTTAATTGTCACTATTTCTGCACTGTTGTACTTCTTTTTGCATGTTCTACAATCATCATTAAGGCACATATCACTATATCATGATATTTTATGTTTTATTTTATGTTGTAGACAAATGAATAGAGAAATCACTTCTTTGTGGGGTGGGAAAATATAATATTAGCTGATTGTTATGCAACTTTATACCTTTTTTCCATTACATTTCAGAGTGAAATACTTTTAAATCTACTTGTGAAAGTGAAATCTTGAAGTTCAGACTTTTAAGTGTCACCATTTCTGCACTGCTGTATTTTTTTCACTTCATTTACCAGAGATTTTATATATATTCTATATTTGTACACAAAAGGGTTAATACATAAAAAGAGAAATACTTTTTTTGGGAAAGTATAATATCAGCTGATTGAAATGTAATGGAAAAAAGGTATAAAGTAGCATAACAGAGTGAAATACTTTTTAATCTACTAGTGAAAGTGAAATCTTGAAGTTCAGACTTTTAATTGTCACTATTTCTGCACTGTTGTATTTTTTTTCACTTAATTTGCCACTATGTTCAGAGATTTTTTATATATATTCTATATTTGTACACAAAAGGGTTAATACATAAAGAGAGAAATACTTTTTTTATGTGGGGGTGAGAAAGGAGGAGGTTACTGAGTGTAACTACAGCCAGTGGTTTCAAAATAAATCCTCCAGGATGGCAGCAGTTCACCCTGATGTGAGTTTAGTCTGTGAACTTTGTGTCTCCTTGCAGGATTGTCACCCACACCAGCAACAAACCACTAAATGAAACCACTAAATAAAACATGTAGCACTATTTTCCATCAGCTTTACCTTTTCTTTCCTCGTTCTTTGCTTTTCCATCCTGCTCTCGGCTAAATCCGGCGGCGACAAACTTTCATCCCAGTGAGGCAGGACAGGAAAACACACCATCAGAAACAATGCGAGAAGAGTTCGAGTCCAGCCCAACACACTGACAGTCTGCAGCGCGCTCACTTATCGATAAACTGGGCGGATTGGTGTGCTATTCAGCGCACTTCCAAACTTTTTCCTGGCGAAAGTTAATCCAGAGTAAGTGCGCCATGTTCCCACAGTCGAGCTTCTCCCCATAGCGGAGTTTTTGTCCGGTGAGAGGCGGGGATCCGGTCGGCTCCATGGCTGCAGCCTTCTGCAAGGTTTCAATTACTTTTCATGACATCAGAGAGGAGTTGAGTTACCTGACGGATATTCATTACAGCACTGTGTAGTAGAGATTAACCCTCTAGAGTAGCTGTTCTCAACCTTGGGCTCGGGACCCAAATTGGGGTCTTGAGATGATTTCTGGGGGTCGCCAAATCATTTTGGAAGTCAGCTCTGTCTCCACTGTGTTAAATGTTCATGTGTTAATGTGTTTTAGTCTTTTTGGTCATTTTTTGTCTTTTTTTGGTCATTTTCTGGTCAATTTGTGTCTTTTTTGGTAATTTTGTTTCCTTTTTTTGTCATTTAGTGTATTTTTTGGTAATTTTGTGTCTTTTTTTGTCATTTTGTGTATTTTTTGGTATTTTTTTTTTCTTTTTTGTGTCTTTTTTGTGCCATTTTGTGTCTTTTTTTGGGTTATTTTTAGTCTTTTTTGGTCATTTTGTGTCTTGGTCATTTTGTGTCTTTTCTGGTCATTTTGTGTCTTTTTTTGGTCATTTTCTGGTCAATTTGTGTCTTTTTTGGTAATTTTGTTTCCTTTTTTTGGTAATTTTGTGTCTTTTTTTTGTCATTTTGTGTATTTTTTGGTAATTTTGTGTCTTTTTTTGTCATTTTGTGTATTTTTTGGTAATTTTTTTCTTTTTTGTGTCATTTTGTGTCTTTTTTTGGGTCATTTTTAGTCTTTTTTGGTCATTTTGTGTCTTTTCTGGTCATTTTGTGTCTTTTTGGTCATTTTGTGGTCATTTTGAGTCTTTTTTGGTCATTTTGTTTCCTTTTTTTGGTCATTTTGTTTCTTTTTTTGGGTGATCTGAACTGTGCGTGTGAGACTGTGTTCAGTGAGCGGGGGTCGCAGACAACATGCATGTTAAATTGGGGGTCGCGACTCAAAAAGGTTGAGAACTACTGCTCTAGAGTCAACCAAAGCACCGGCACATTGCTCCTTCAAGACGTGAAGACATAAAAATGAAGCAACGTGGAGCCTCTCCATCAGCTTCTCTATAAAGTTCTGGTTTGAAACTCCATGCCAGATTTTTTTTGGATTATATTCGGCCAAGTAAAACCGGAGATAATGTCAAATATATTTAGTATAAAAATATAGAATGAGAGATTAGCAGTGGCGGTTTTACACAGGGGCCTACAGAGGAAGCCCCTGGCCCCTGAGTCAAATTAATAATAAAACTATCAATTTATAACAATGAACAATGAACGTTGGAACAATTCTTACCTATTTTTTGTTTTAACAATATCTCATTGTAGACAAAAGGAATCCAGAATGTGTAGGCTACATTGTATAATAGTTAAATTGTGCTATAAAAGCTTGTGTGTGTGTGTGTGTGTGTGTATACTATATATATATATATATATATATATATATATATATATATATATATATATATATATATATAGATAGATATAGATATATAGATATATAAATATATATATGCTGCTTGAGCTTCTGGAATAAATAAACACTGCCACTCAACTTTTTATTTTAAACTTTTATTAACTAAAACAACAATAAAACAATAAATAATTAAACACATGTAACATGTAGTCTGAATTGATGGCAGGAAGTTGGTTAAAATACCACATTTTAGATAAATAGTTCAACATTTTGGGATTTATTTGCTTTTTTAAGTAGAAAAATATGACACTGCACTCATTTTTGTCTAAAATAAGAAGCAACAGCCAACTTTAGCTTAGCTTATTTTATTTGGAAACTGGGCAGAAGCTTGGCTAATAAAGTACTAGTAAATAAAGTACTCTACAGCATTAATAGCCTAATTTTACACTTTTTTTGTAGAGATTAAACAAATATGAGCTTTAGAGCTGGTAGATGGATTTTTTTTAACCCTTTGACACAACCAAGCTAGCTGTTCCCACCAGTTTCCGGTCTTTAGGCTAAGCTAATCTAACTAACTCCAGGCTCCTGGCTTTACCATGTTAAAAAAAATTGGTATCTATCTTATCAAATATCATAAATCTTTCTCAGATAGAAATATACAATTCCACCTAAGTTTCCTGTGAAATATACAGCTCCAGTCAGGTTTAGCTTAGCTTAGCACAAAGACTGGTAAATTGGGAGAAACAGTAGCTAGCTTGGCTAAATAAAGCACTCTAAAGCCATTGTAACCTAATTTTACACCTTTTTTTTAACAGATAAAACAAATATGACCTTTAAAGCTAATACATGCTTCACAAGAACGCTTAAATGTGTTCCCTCTCCCAAGGCTGCAAGAACAGAGTGATTCATTCAGAATGAGTCATTTTGTTCTTACACAGCTCAGCTAGCTGTTCCCACCAGTTTCTAGTCTTTATGCTAAGCTAAGCTAAGCTAACCATCTCCTGGCCGCAGCTTCATATTCACCATCTCTTTAGGAAAGTAAACATATTACCAAAAAATGTCTTTTTAAAGGTGTCAAGATACACCACTTAGCTTAGTTTAGCTTAGCTTAGCTTAATTTAGCTTAGCACAAAGACTGTAAACTAGGAAGAACAGCTAATTGGCTCTGTCTAAAGTAAGATAAACAAGCAATTGTAGCGTAGTTTTACATTTTTAAACAAACTTTAGAGCAGACGGGCTAGTTGTTCACACATGTGTCCAGGTCCAGTCTTTATGCTAAAATAAGCTGACCATATACTGGCTGTAGCTAAATATTAGCCAAGTGGTATCTTCTCAAATGTCTTTCCAAAAAATATAAGCTTAATCTTTCTGAGATGTAATATATTTCTTAGATGGAAAGATATGATTCCACTTGTGTTTTCTGTTTATGATATGATTCCACTTGTGTTTTCTGTGAAATATGAAGCTACAGTCAGGAGACATTAGCTTAGTGTAACATAAAGAACAAAACAACAGTTTGTGGTTTTATGGGGCGGTCATGTATGTTAATTATATGACTTTAAGCCTTTAAATAAATGAAACGTTGGACATATATGACAATTCACCTCCCTCACAATTGTCATGGAGGGGGATATTAGCTATAGAGACCTAAACTGTTTATTTTTGCTGTAAATTTGGGCATTTTAATACGGGAGTCAACTAGGATGTAGCCAGCCTCGAGTGGCCACTCCAGGAATTGCAGGTTTTGGCAATTTAGCATTGGCTTCAATTTCAGCCCTGGATGTTGCCACTTCACCTTCGATCTTACTTAAATGTTTCTCCCACCTTGCTTCAATTAACCATACTGATATCAGACATAATCAGTACAAAGACCATATTGTAAAACAAAAATTCACCGTTAAAAACGAGGCTAGCTGTCTGGCCCTGATAACAGTCTTTGTGCTAAGCTAGGCTAACCTGCTCTAGCTTCATATTAAGTACACAGACATAAGCTTGGTGTCTACTCATCTAACTCTCTGCAAGAAAGCAAAATCCCAAAATTTTAAACTATTCCTTGAATCACTCATTCAGTTTCTTCTCACATCATGAACCAAATATGTCACTTTATGTACAGATATTTACATTTTTTTCTCTTAGCGTCGCTGAGCTGACAACATCATTTTCATCTATCTACAACTCATATAAAACAGTGCAAATATTTACAAATACGCCTCACGTCAATAACAGTTCTCTGACCCCTCTAATCTCAGGGAAAAGTGCCACCAATATATTTTTAGTTTAGCATGTTAGCATGCTAACATGTATTAATTAGATCTAAATGACAAGGAATTCTCCATAAAAGTTGTTGTAAGGAAAAGGACAATCAAAATCAGTAGGATTCATCATCTGGGGAACATGACTGCTGGTGCTAAATTTCATGACAATTCACCAAATAGTTGTTGTGATATTTCAGTCTGGACTCACAGAGACTACCACCAATAAAGCCACGCTACCAAGAAAGCATAGGTGACACTAATCACTTTAATGGAGCCTCAGTTGTATTAAGTGTCCCGGGAGGTTATTCCAGTGAGCCAGCATGAATAATGACACAGCTCTTGAACTGGTGCACCTGAATTAACTAATTTTTAATGTTATTAGTTATACCTGTGCCTTTAGAAAACGTTTTCAATCTTTTTCTTATCCCCAAAAAGTGGAAAAGTTTGCCCCAACAATTTGGTGAAAACTCAGTTTCACTTTATCTCTGATGCAGACAATATGAATGCATTATATTGTAATATTATATGTGGACCCAAAGTGTTCAATTCTACATAAATGAATAATCATATGATGCAGATAAACATGTTGAATAACTATGCAAAGTTTTAAAAAAATATGATTCTTCTAACTCTAAACAGTTTCTGTTGTATTTGTAGCCTTATTCCAAAATCAGTTTTTTATGTTTTCTATTTTAACATCTTAATGGAAATAAGTGCTCTCACTTTTTGATATAATATACCTTGGAATGGCATCATTGTTGATCTTTAAATAGGGTAAAATCAAATTAAATGATCGTTTAGTTCATTGAGATTAAACCAACAGCCAGTCACATACCTCTTTTTTCTGAAACATTTATCAACTTGACTTTGGAGGAAGGAGAATCTGACATTAAAAGTGCTAGAATTAACCCTCTATGGTACGCATTATGATGCCAGTTAGGGGAAAAAAAGATTCAGTAGCTTCAACAGGGTAAAATACATACCATTTTAAATTTAAAAACATTATAAAAGGAACTTTTTTAACCGGTTTCTTGTCTGAATGTTGCCTGTAGGAAACGTTGCACCATTGAACCAACGACCCATTGAAATGAATGTCTTCAACAGTCTAAGTGTATGAAACTATCAAAAATGAAGGTTTACTCACCTATCAGTAGGAATATTTTTTTACCAGATGGTAAAGGGCCAGAAAATTATGTTTTGAGTGATTTTTTTGTGGTGCAAAAAGACTGCAAAAAACGGGTTTCAATATGGCCTCCTGGAGGTCATGTGACAAATCAAAGCATTGCCATTGGTTCCCTATACTTTTCAATCTTTTTTAAAGTATTGCATCACTCAAAAACATAGAAAGAAATCTGACAGGCCAAAAATGGGAATGTTGCCTGAGGGCAACACCGTACCATAGAGGGTTAAATGTAAAAAGGCCAATAATGATGTCTTATTCATCCATGTAACATTGAACACTTTGACTCTCCACATTATTCACTCCCTGTCTCTGACAGCTGAGTCCTGACTGTGTGTTCTGGACCGGTTCAGGTTGAGTTTGGACCGGACCACCCTGAGACACAGTTTGTGGAGCCGAACAGCTCTGTCTCTCCTCTTGGCTCTCCTCATGTTTGGCCTCCTGACCTTCAGGCTGACGGCCTGTAGATGGTGCTGCTCCTCCATGTCCACTCTGCTCCTCTGCTCCAGCTCAGGCAGCTCTGCTCTCACCACAGCGGCTGTACAGCTGTTCAACAAAGAAGAAGGGAAACATTTTACTCCACTACTTTTATTTCCAACATGGTCTCACAGGAATCCGTGAAATAGCCACGGATTCGCTTAACTCAAAATCCGTGGAATAGCCACGGAATCACTCAAATTTCCGTGAAACTGACACGGATTTTGCTGCAATGCAAGTTAATGACTTGAGCTGATGATATCCACCATTTTAACACTGTGAACATCATCATCTTGTAAACATATATCCTTTAATTTATTTTATTTTTGTGTGATAGTTACTTGTTTTAATTTAACTTGTGAAATTTAATATAGCTAGAGGCCCTGTAGAAGCCCTTTTGGGTTTCTTGCCGCTACCTTGCACCTTCATTTTGTTGTTTATCTCATTATCCTCGTCTTTTGTCTTATTTGTGCAAAATAAAAAACTTCAAACTTTGCTTAACTCAAAATCCGTGGAATAGCCACAGAATCACTCAAATTTCCGTGAAACTGACATGGATTTTGCTGCAATGCAAGTTAATGACAGTCATATCCCGTGGCTATTCCATGGATATTTGTTCCTATTGGTTTGTTCCAAGTCACGTGACTTTAAAGGTTCCGGCGTTCAGAACCAAAAACATGGCGGACAGTTCTCTCATTTTTAGTGAAAAAAATCAATATTTTGACTTAGTTTCTGCATAAAAATGGATTTTGATCACATTTCTAGCGAGAAATATATGTTTTATTTTCTAAATCTTCACTCAGTGAATGTACATAACCACTTTGTGGTGAAGATCTTGCCAGAAAAACTTGCCATTAACTTGCATTGTAGCGAAATCCGTGTCAGTTTCACGGAAATTTGAGCGAATCCGTGGCTATTTCACGGATTCCTGTGAGACCATGTTGTTTATTTCACAACATACGTTACTAGTTACTTGTCAATGTTGAGATCACTTACTGTTACTGCTGAAACTTTAAATACATTTTACTGCAGAAATGTTACTTTAACTACTGATACTTTACTGTAGAATGTATTTTTTTGCAGATACTTTTAATATATTTTACTATAGAATAAGTATTTTACTGCTGATACTTTACTGCAGAAATCCTACTTTTACTGTGGATACTTATAGCACGTTTTACTGCAGAATTTGTACTTTTATTGCTGTAACTTTTAATATATTTTACTACAGAACGAGTAATTTTACTGCTGATACTTTACTGCAGAAATCCTACTTTGACTGTGGATACTTATAGCATGTTTTACTGCAGTATTTGTACTTTTATTGCTGTTACTTTTAATATATTTTACTACAGAATGAGTAATTTCACTGCTGATACTTTACTACAGAAATCCTACTTTTACTGTGGATACTTATAGCATGTTTTACTGCAGAATTTGTACTTTCATCGCTGTAACTTTTAATATATTTTACTACAGAATGAGTCATTTTACTGCTGATACTTTACTGCAGAAATCCTATTTTTACCGTGGATAGTTTTCCTGCAGAATAAGTACTTTTTTACTGTGGATACTTTAGATATTTAGTATTTTTAATTAAGTAATGGATCTTAGCAGAAGCAAATGATCGTATTACAGTATATTGAACAAAAATCTAACTGAATCTTGTGATGTTTAAGTGTTTTCTTAGAGTCATGTCTATGTTTGTATACTTACATTTTTCCTGCTGAGCAGTCCTGTGGCAGAAAGCAAGATTTGGACACATGTCCGAGCAGGAGAGCCTGTACTTCGGTCAGCTGTCTCTGTTTAGCCAAAGTCTGGAATAATCTGAAGGACAAACAAACCGTCATGAACAGACACCGAAGCAAAAACCCAGACAGAAAGCCTGTATGCAAACTCTGTCTGTATAAAGTCAGTGTGTGTGTGTGTGTGTGTGTAATCTAGACATGTTATGAAACACCTCAGGGTCAGTAAATATTATCCTGACTTGGTGTTCCTGGAGGTTTAAAAAATAAATAAATTTAAATAAAAATCATCAGTATAATAGGTTTTGATTAATAATTATTATATAATTTCAGAAAAGTTTTAAAACCAAAAATGAAAATATATTTTTTTAATTTTTAATTTTATTATCAGTAAAATATACTAAGAGTAATAAAAAATAAAAGTACTTCCCTGTTAGTTTTTTACTCTTTTATCTGTTGTTTTTGGATTAATATTACTCCTGCATTAATGTCTATGTTGCATTTTAAATATACTTAAGATTGTGCTAACTTTAATTCATTTATAATATGGAGTGAGAGGCAAAAGCAACAGGGAAAAGAATAATGAAAAAATAAAAAGTTAAAAATAAATTAAGGGATGAAAATAAAGGCCATTATGTAAAAATAACTATATATATATATATATATATATATATATATATATATACATATATTTATTTTATTTTATTTTATTTTAATTTTTTTTGCATAATTATTATTATGCAAAACATGAATGGATATTTTTTTTAATATGTAATTAATATACAGAGAAATTAATTAACAAAAAATAAATAAATACAAAAATTAAAATTATTATTATTATTATAATATATAATATATTTATAATTATTTGTCTTTTTACAGATGTGTCCTTTTTATGGCGCTGCTATGACTCCATACTGGGTAGTTTAATCTACAGCAATGCATCATCTATAACATCATCATATGTTTGAAACATGTAGCTGTAAAAAGTCAGAAAACAGCTGTGTGACGTCAACTTTTCCAGGTCATCCAAGAGGGATTTACAGTTTATTTAGCTGAAGAGGGAGTAGAATTGTCTCAACACATAAAGGAAACTTCAGATATACACTGCAAAAAAGCCAACTTGTATTTTTTGGCCTAAAACAGTGATTTAATTTGGTAAAACTTGGAAATATAAATTATTGACATTTAGGACAATAATGTAAGTTAGCACAACAAAGGAAGCCAGTTGTCTGCTCAAAAACAAGTTGGTGAGTTGTTGTTACTTATATCTTTAAGTTGGGGTTCACAACAAGGGACAATAGTTCTGATAACTCTTATTTCTTTGTTGGGAAATTTGGTCATTAGCGAAAGCTAGCGGCTAACTGATGCTAGCGGCTAACTGACGCTAGCGGCGCTGCAGGTTACAGCTACAAGAGTAGCCATTAGCGTATCAATGCTAACTCAGAATTGTGGTTGCAATATTAGCTGACAAGTTATTACAATGTAAATTATAATTTAGTACAACTTACAGTTGAGTTGACAAAAATCAGAATTCAGAGTTAAGCAAACTCAAAAACAAAACTTAAAATATTTAGTTTAATTGTCCAACTTAAAATTTTATCGAAGTTTGTTGCCTTGAAATTTTGAGTTCACCCAACTTTTCTTTCTTTGCAGTGTATTCAGCGTACCTGTCGGTGCAGTTGCAGTGGTAGAGCGTCCGGGCCTCGGGGTTGTACAGGCCGTATCTCTTCTTCTGTGGGAGGATCTTGTTCCTGCACAGGTCCAGATCCTTGTAGACGGAACATGACAGCTGGTTCTCTGTGGAGCGAAAACATGAGTTTATAATAACGTTCAGCTCCATTTCTGTGGTGTAGAAATATGAAGTGATACACAGGAGGAGGTGTGAATACCTGTAACAAACTGCTGTAAGAAAACAGCCAAATTGTGACAGTAACATACTGTTTTCCATTAAAAAGGTATTATTCTGTAGAAAACAATGCATTCTGGGCAATATTTGTAGGTATCATAAAATGTATATATATATATATATATATATATATGATATTTTCTAAGTCTTTTTTTAATGGCTGTATTTTACTTAACTAACTCATTCAGTATATGGGATATTAAAATTACTGAGGTTACAGTGTTGTAATTGGCTTTCAGACAGTAATAAGTTCTATTTACAAAAAATGACTGGATTGTATACTGCAACAATATTTCAACTAGCTTCAGCACTATACTGTGTTTTAGTCTACTGTAAAACTCAATGAAATGCAGGATTTTACTGTAATTCAGTATGTGGTTTTATAACAGTAACATACTGTAAAGTAAATAAACTGTAAACTGTAAAATTAACAGTACAAGACAATTGTTTACAGTACCTGTAGACTCCAGCTCAGTGTGAGTTCTGGTCACTAAAGTGTTCTGCAGGTCGTCTCTTCTCTCGGCTGCTGGTCCTGCAGAGGTGGCCATGTTAGAGGCAGGGGGACTCGTAGACAGTGTAGGGACGGTGGATGCTGCAGCAGTGATGGACATGTTGCTCCGCAGCAACTCTCCGGGCAGGGTGGTGTTGATGAAGGAGCTGTTCATGCTGACCTCTGTTGGGTTGGGAGACTCGTACAGCGTGGGCGGGTGCACCTCAGCGTAGAGCGACATTTTAGTCTCTTTACACCTGCAGGTCACAAAACAAGTAGACATGATGTAAAGGAACAGTTTGATATTTGGGAGATATTTGCTTATTTAGAGTTAAATAATACAATGTCCTTTTGATTATACATGTTCTGCTTGGCACAGAGGTTTGCAGTGACACTGATAGGTTAGCTGCCTTTGTAGTCACTTGTTTATTTTAAATGTGGTGATGCATGTTCAGGATTTCTCTTTTTATGTTGAATCTCTTGTGGGTTTTTTATGTCTTTTAACATCTTAGGACATTGTTGGAAATAAGTGTTTTCACTTTAACACAACGGCACAACGGCGCTAGTAGCGGTGCTAGTAGTGAGGCTAGTAGCCACGCCAATAGCTAGTTGGTAGATTAGTAGATTAGACTTTTCCCAAATCCTGTCGGAAGCAAGGCTAAAACATCCTTTTTGGTGGTGAAACATGAGTATAAAGTCAAACGCTGTTCTTCTTTTAAAATCAACTTTCGCTCTAAACTATTTAAAACACCATCGACAGCAAAAGAGAGTTTCGCGTCTGCTGCAGCCATGTTGGATCCGTAAGAAAACTACAAAACTACAAGCTTCCGTCTGCCGAGTAGTACGCGTCATCGTCTTGCCGTCCCTCCCCGTTCTGTGATTGGATCCCTAAAACAGGGCTAAGAAACCTCTCTGGTTTCCAGACTGCCTGGAGGTTCGGAATGAAATTCGAGCGTGCAAGGCAGTATGGGTATACCCAGGCTAGCGTTCTCCTGGATCAAAGTCCTGTGTTAGTTTGACCCATCCATCCAGATGTCCTCCCTGCATGGTCTTTGTTGTTCTTTACACTGTACTGGATAACCTGACTTGAGCAACCAACGAGCTGAGAGCAGGACCAACGATTAAAAAAGTAATCCAAATCACTGAAAATAGTCAAATATATTCCCCCAAAACAGCTCAACTTAATTTGTACTCAAAATATACAAACCTACTTAGACCAAGGTGTTACACTGAATATATGTGAACTTTACTCACATGCCGAACCAGTTTCTCTGCGAACACTGGAGTCTGTGTGAGAACTCGAAGCAGTGCATCTTCAGCAGGTTGAAGAAGGTGTAACCCACCACGTCAGATATGCTGTCATTCGCCTCCGTCAGACACCTGCGAAAGCTGCAACACGAAGCATTTCGGTTTCATAATTAGATTTAAAAAAGAATCAGTTGATGTGGACTGGAGGTCATTTAGACAGAGTTAAAGCTCCTTACTTGTTGTCACAGTCGCAGTGAGACATGGTGAAGATGTTGCTGTTGAAGACACCGAACTGGGAGTGAAAGGACAGGATGGTGTGTTTGCACTGGTCGTGTTCACGGCAGCAGCTGTCCGTGTCTGCAAAAACTCCTGCAGAAGATTAAATAAGAGGAACACAGTCAGTCAATTATAAGATTATTAGGGCCACGGGGCAATCGCACCGAGCACTACTGTTGTACTGTGGATTTTTTCTTCTTCCTCTTCCGGACGTAAGTCGCGAAAAACTGCCCAAAATTTTGCATTGAAATGAATGGGACGGACGAAAAAAAATAGCGAAAAAGAACAATAATTGGAGATTTTTAAACGTCTACTTCTCCGGCATAATTTCACCTAGAGACTCCATTTAAACTTTAAACAGTAGACACAAGTCTTGTGTATTGGTGTATTAATCCACGTTTCGATAGGTCATATAGTTTTTTATCAATCCCTGTTCAATGACCATGATCATTTTTGGAGAAATTCTGAGATTATAATGGGTGTGTATTGCACGGAATGTTCGTGTCACAGTGTGTGACATCACCAGAGTGTAGAGGGAGAGAAAAAATTGTCAAAAAATAAATTTGAAAACTGCGCTCCAGGCCGCAAATTCCACTCTACAGAAATAATTTATACATAGAAACGTAGGAAAATTTGTCTTCTCACTCACAATCCTCTGGTAAAGCTGTCAGAGTTATAGTTTGGGCGTAGGACACACAGATGATCCACCAACACCACCAACAGCCTCATTGGCTCCCATATTAAAAACGCAGGGAGATTTCTGAACAAGGGAGATGTAACAGTTTTTTTAGATCACTCTAACAAAGCTATTTTTTCATTTTTCTTAAAAAAAACCCACATGTAGACGTTCCGGAAGAACTCAGGACGCTCAAAGTGAAGTCGGATCAATGATAGGTATTATGGTTTTGCCAAAAATGCTTTCTGTTCGAGGCCAGAAATTCCAGTCCACCTCTGGCTGCTGTCACTCTTCCGGAACACACACAGGTAACTTTATGTTATTTTAATTACACACACACACACATGCACACACACACACGTTTTGAGGTTAAAGGGCATAGTTTGAAATCTCATCATAGTGTACACACACCGGCAGTAGCCCCCATGGCCCTTTCAGAATTCCCCAGAGGAAATTTTCTAGTTACTATTATTATTACCACAACCTGACTGTAATTTAATCCCATTATGATGAAATATGAAAACTTTATTCATGCTTCTTAGCAATAATTTTGTTTTGGAAATTTTGGATTTTGTGGATTTATGTTTATTATTTCTATTTGTATATTTGCACTCCTTGTTACTTATGTGTACTTATGCAGATGCTGGATGATAATTTGCCTCAGACTAAATACAATTCTATCTTATCTTATCTAGTTCCTGCATCCTAAGTCATTTACCCTCAAAATTTCAAAATATTGTTTGTTTGAGACTAGATTTCCCATCAACCAGTAAAGCAAACAGTGAAAAATTTGACCAGTGAGTAAGGCTGGAGATGTCCTTGCTGTTTGCACACACAACCAGCTGTGTTGTTCACATACTTGCCTGTGTGCAACGTGTCTTACACCAGTTTGCACCAGTGGTGTCAGACTGTGTAGAAATACCTGATTTGAAGGATGTAAATAACAAACATGGCAACACAGAAAAAAGTCTCTGCTGTATTGTCAATTCTGAGATCACAGCAGAAAAAGTCTCATGTTTACATGGATGTAAACGATGCATGTTTGAAACTTTTAAGAAAAATCTGCTTTGTGATTATTTTATGAGAAAAGAAGTTTGTTACACTGCAAGGATTCACACAACGTGATTTGGTGAGAAACAGAATTCACTGCAAAAAAAGAAAAGTTGGGTGAACTCAAAATTTCAAGGCAACAAACTTCGATAAAATTTTAAGTTGGACAATTAAACTAAATATTTTAGGTTTTGTTTTTTGAGTTTGCTCAACTCTGAATTTCTCTGGCACGATTGTAACGCCGCTATGAAATGTCAGCTAATGTTGCGACCACAATTTTGAGTTAGCATTGATACGCTAATGGCTACTCTTGTAGCTGTAACAAGCAGCGCCGCTAGCGTCAGTTAGCCGCTAGCATCAGTTAGCCGCTAGCATCAGTTAGCCGCTAGCTTTCGCTAATGACCAAATTTCACAACAAAGAAATAAGAGTTATCAGAACTATTGTCCCTTGTTGTGAACCCCAACTTAAAGATATAAGTAACAACAACTCACCAACTTGTTTTTGTGTCAGTAATTTATATTTCCAAGTTTTACCAAATTAAATCACTGTTTTAGGCCAAAAAATACAAGTTGGCTTTTTTGCAGTGTGTAAACAGAACACAAAAACTCTGCAGGGTGCCTTTAAGTGACTAACCTTGATTAGTTGGACTTAGAAGAGTAATGCTGAATACTGAATCACATCAGTTAGTTATGTTTAGCCACATGCTATAACAATATTTTGCATGATTTTATTATACTTTATGTGTTGTGTGACTCCTAATCACAAGTTATGTTCTCCCATTTTCACTTATGACAATTTTATTGATACCTTTTCAGTATCACACACAAAAAGATAGAAAAAAATCTATATATTTTTATTTTCATTCCTATAATCCTCTGGTGTTTGCCCTGCATATTATCATATATATTTTATTATTAATTTTTGTTGTTTATTCAACAGGCATAATGCACAATACATATATTGCACCAGAAATACTAAAAGCTAATTTGTGTCTGCAGGTATAGCACTTCATCCTGAGCATTAAAATAAAACCAGGATCAATTATTATTTAAAACATTCTGTCCATATCACTATAGAACAACACAGGTGTGAATACATTTACAGAATCATCAAAAAAGAAAAGTACATTTAGTAGGCCTGTCACGATGACTCATTATAGACGATATATTGTCCAAGAAAACACGCAATAAACTACATTATATATTATACTGACATTATAATGTAAACCAGTAGTTCTCAACCTTTTAGAGTCGCGACCCCCAATTTATCATGCATGTTGTCCGTGACCCCCACTCACTGAACACAATCTCACACGCACAGTTCAGATCACCCAAAAAAGAAACAAAATGACCAAAAAAGACACAAATTGACCACAAAATGATCAAAAAAGACACAAAATGACCAAAAAAGACACAAAATGACCAAAAAATGACACAAAATGACCAAAAAAAGACACAAATTGACCAAAAAAGACACAAAAAGACCAAAAAAAGACACAAAATGACTAAAAAAGACATAAAATGACTAAAAAAAGACACAGAATGACCAAAAAAAGGAAACAAAATGACCAAAAAAGACACAAATTGACCACAAAATGATCAAAAAATGACCTAAAAAGACACAAAATGAACAAAAAAAGACATTAAGTGACCAAAAAGGCTAAAACACATTAACACATGAACACTTTAACACAGTGGAGACAGAGCTGACTTCCAAAATGATTTGGCGACCCCCAGAAATCATCTCGCGACCCCAATTGGGGTCCCCACCCCAAGGTTGAGAATAGCTGATGTAAACAAACCCAAACTGGAGGTCAGCCAAAACCATCCTGTTCATGTCCATTTAAATCCGTATTGTAATTATCCTGGCTGGCCTACAATTTTCATATTTCACCATACATAATAAATCACAATTTTTCATCAATAATTCATTGAATTTAAAGCAAAGTATCGATCCAACTTACCCAAATCTGCATATGACGGCGCCTTGTTGCCAGATCCGCACCACAGAGTCCCCGGTACGATGAACCCTCGCTTTACGCGCTGATGTCTCCTGACCTCTGACCTCTCAGCTTGACCCTGAACACCTACGCTCCTCACAGACCTCTTCCCTGCGCGCTCTGCAGACCCTGCATCACCCACAGAGACGCACAGTCCATCAGCCCCCAACATGGACTCCACATCGATCCTCGCATCCGGATAATCGGAGAATTCCTTCGTGCGCTCGCGGCACAGAGACAAGTAGTTCTGGATCACCGCCGCGTCATCGCTCCAGGCGCAGCTGAGCGGCGCGCGCTGCTGCCCGGACCACGCGCTGTGGTAGAGCCGCAGGGATGGAGAGGCCGTGAGGGGGTCGCCCCGGAGGAAACTGTAGTGTACTTCTTTATTGGGCAAAACTTTAGTCCAGGTGCAGAGGATCGAGGCTCGCTCTGCAGCCGCGTGGAGCAGGAGTGATGATGTTAAAATGACAGTGAGGAGAGCGGCGATGTGCGTCATGGTGGCGCGCAGGAGAACAGAATAGAAAAGAAGAACCCAATTCTAAACAACTACAGTTTCCTCCTCACACTGAGGACTTTGTGGCAGATTGACAGGCTTCAGATCGGGTTTTAAATCCGAAAAGGAGGAGGAGGAGGAGGAGACGCGCGCGTGGGGTTTTCCCCAGTGGGTCTAAAACAAACGCAACATCCAAATCAGCAGCCAGGTCACGTGATCACCTGTCACACATCAGCTCTCTCTCTCTCTCTCTCTCTCTCTCTCTCTCTCTCTCTCTCTACCCCCCCCCCTCTCTCTCTCTCTCTCTCTCTCTCTCTTTGTCTGTCTGTACACATCACAGTGACCATGACATATTGATCAACACACACACACACACACACACACACACACACACACACACACACACACATTCTTGTACTTCTATCTTTGTGAGGGCCCTCATTGGAATAGTGAATTCCCTTGCAAGGTTATAATAGTTTTGAATTATTCATTAGTTTTAGTTTTAATTTCGTTGTGATTTTTTTTTGTTTTCAAATTCAGTTAGTTTTAATGAGTTTTCGAGTGAGTTTGTTAGTTTTAGTTTAGTATTTATTTTTTTGAAATGCTATAGTTTTAGTTTAGTAGTTAGTTTTATTTATTTTTTTGTAATGGATTATTTGTTGGGTGGGAGATTAAAAGAGGTCAGAGTAAATTTTGCCTTAATGTCCTTTGGTTTATCAATCTTCATTATGTATGAAAAAAGTTGACAAAGACGAAAACAAAGGATATTTTCACTATGATTTTAGTTAGTTTTGTGAGGACCGGCCGAAATGTCCTCACTTTGCAAAAATGCTCTCACTCTGTTGGTTAAAAACGTGTTCCGGTCCTCACTATGTAGGAAGAACAAGTACACACACACACACACACACACACACACACACACACACACACACACACACCCTAACTTTAACCAAATTGTAACCTTAACCTAATTCTTAACCCTCAAACAGGCAACTTTGGAGAAGTGAAGACGGAACCAAAATGTTCTTACACTGAAAAAAGAAAATAGTTGAACCAACTTAATTGAATTGTTTCATTTGGTAACACCTAAATGAATTAAGTTCTTTCAAATTAATTTAAAATCAATTGTGTTAATCTAACTTAATAAATTAATTTGAAAGAACTTAATTCATTTAGGTGTTACCAAATGAAACAATTCAATTAAGTTGGTTCTTTTTTCAGTGTATTTTCCTTATTTTTTAAAAAAAGTGTCCTCACTCTGTTGGTTAAACACTTGTTCTGGTCCTCACTATGTAGAACATATGAGTATGCACACACAAACTTGTACTTCTACCTTCGTGAGAACCTAAACCCTAATTTTAACCTAAATCTTAAAACGAGTCTCTTGGTTAAAAATGTTAATGTTAATGTTCTCTCATGTCTAAAAACTATCCACTATGTCAAAAAAACAAGTCGACACACATGCACGTGAAACCCAAATAGGTTTATCAACTGTGTGTAATATATTGATAAGTAGCAGCCACGCCCCCAGTTAAACAGACACACTGATCAATAGGTGATTGATTGATAAATGAGAGGTGACACAGACAGACAGCTCTTGCCCATTTGCTTTTGTTTTTGTTCTTAATTTCTTTGTCCTATGATGGCAAATAAAACATATTATATTGGTTGAATTATTAGTCTAGGCAGGTAGAAGCAAGTTTATTTATATGTTAGCACATTTTAGAAATGAGACAATTGAAAGTGCTTTGCGTAAAGCAATAAAAGCATTTGTTCCACATAAATTGTTAGGATAAAACATCATACATAAAATTTTTAGTATATGTAATAAAACAGACACATAAAAAACTCTTCTCATCTCTGCTGCAGTCTCCAGGCTACATGACTAATTTATAGCATCACACACCCAAATCTCAGATTGAACTGTCAGCTGTTGAGTTGCTTTCTGGGTAATGTAGGCACCAAGTTATTTACAACAGTAGTTCTCAACCTTTTTGAGTCGCGACCCCCAATTTAACATGCATGTTGTCCGCGACCCCCGCTCACTGAACACAATCTCACATAACTCTCATAATCTCTCAAACGCACAGTTCAGATCACCCAAAAAAGACTCAAAATGACCAAAAAAAGGAAACAAAATGACCAAAAAAGACTCAAAATGACCAAAAAAGACACAAAATGACCAAAAAAGACTCAAAATGACCAAAAAAAGGAAACAAAATTACCAAAAAGACACAAAATGACAAAAAAAAGTCACAAAATTACCAAAAAAAAGGACATTAAGTGACCAAAAAGACTAAAACACATTAACACATGAACACTTCAACACAGTGGAGACAGAGCTGACTTCCAAAATGATTTGGCGACCCCCAGAAATCATCTCGCGACCCCAATTGGGGTCCCGACCCCAAGGTTGAGAATAGTTGATTTACAAGAAGGAAAGAATGCATGGAAATTTAAAAAAAAAAAAAAAAAAACATGATATCTCTGGTTGAGCTTTGTCAATTTGAGCATTTTTCTTTCGAGTGTAAGTATCGAAGTAAAATGTTAAATTTAACATAAACATATGACACACACATATATAAACAGCTGACATTTAGCCATTTTACATGTTTTTCTTGAAAATGATTTTGGCTATTATCAAGAAAACCATGGAATATGGTTAGATGTCAACCCTTATGAGCCATTTTTGTTGTTATCATTATATTTGTCCAATTTATACAATATTATTACTTTTAACTACCTATGTATATATGTTTGCACTTAGTAATTTAACCCATAAGAACAAAACATTTTAGAAACTCTTTTATGTCTAAATAAATGTTTAAAATTTAACAAATTGGACCAATAAAACAACTGTTTTCTTCACACTAAGAGTAAAGTGAGCAGAGTATTGATTTCCATTATATTTCTTGCCTTTTCTGGGTTCAAACGAGGTGCAGACATGAGTTTTAAGCTAAACTGCTACACATTCAGTCCTGTTCTGCAATCTGGAGGACAGATCAGCTATTTTGACTGGCCTTTTTTTATATAATGTGTGTTTTGGTTCCTGTCTGGACTATCTTTTGATTTATCTCAATCCTGATGAGGAGCCTCGGCTTCAAATTCAAAGCCAGACGTTTCAGGGAGTGTAACAAGAAGTCTGTAAACTTTAACCCACTTGGACAGAACACAAGTTTTATCAAGTGAAGTCAAAGTTCACAAACTTCTCAGCTGCGTGTCTGTTGGAGCTGATTGGTCCAAACCTCGCCTGATTCAGGCAAAGTTTTCTGCCATGTCACAACACGTATCAAGCAATCAGAGGAGCAAAGGAAGTGCCATGATATCTTTATTTATTTGCCACGTGTATGCTACAATATGACATGCATCAATACAGAGAGCAAAACATTATTTATGTAGCTGGAAACACTTGTGCAGCTCTGGTTTAGATTCACCAATCAAATATATCTCTGGAGGAATATTTCATGGGGATTATGAAAGTGTGCATCAATCAAATCTGTTCTTAATAATAAACTGTCATGCAAAAGCATTTGGGTGTTTCTCCAGAAGAGCTCACACATGCACAGGTGAAGGTGATGAAGGTGATGAAGAGTCCACCAATCCTGCCGCCTAAAAGATACGTTTCCATGCAATGAAACTGCATTTTCTGCAGGATAACAGTTGCACTTTTAAAAATGTAAGCACCATTATGAATTGAAACAAAACTATAGTTCAAACACTGTTTGTGGGGCAAAAAAGCCAACTTGTATTTTTTGGCCTAAAACAGTGATTTAAGTTGGTAAAACTTGGAAATATAAATTATTGACATTTAGGGCAATAATGTAAGTTAGCACAACAAAGGAAGCCAGTTGTCTGCTCAAAAACAAGTTGGTGAGTTGTTGTTACTTATATCTTTAAGTTGGGGTTCACAACAAGGGACAATAGTTCTGATAACTCTTATTTCTTTGTTGTGAAATGCAGGAAAGCGGTGAAATTCAGTCTTTAGCGAAAGCTAGCGGCTAACTGATGCTAGCGGCTAACTGATGCTAGCGGCTAACTGGTGCTAGCGGCTAGTTACAGCGACAAGAGTAGCCATTAGCGTATCAATGCTAACTCAAAATTGTGGTCACAACATTAGCTGATATTTCATAGCGGCGTTACAATCGTGCCAATTCAGCACATTGCAGAAGTTAGCAGAAGTAAGGATTAAAAGTTATTACAATAATGTAAAATTATAAGTTTGTACTGTGAAATAGCAGATATTCTTTCTGATGGTCTTGCTTGCAAATGTAGTATCAATATTGGGTAACGCTTTATAATAAGGTCCTTAATAACCATTAATTAACAAGTAATAAGGCATTGTTCTTGCATTAGATCCGGTAGTTGCAAAAAGCATAGTTAACTTATAGTTAACTTATAATAGATGAGCAATAAAGTATATTTTAATATCAATAAGCAAACAAAATAAGATTAATAAAGGCATGGCAAAGACATAATGGGTGGGTCGTGGGTGTTTGTAATGCCATTATTAACACTTATATAAGCTTATAAACACACAATAATGTTAATAAGCATGTAGTAAGGACTTACAAGGGCCTTATTACTTATTAATTAATGGTTATTACAAGGACCTTAATATAAAGCGTTACCCTATATTGCATTAAAATGATTTTATTACCAGTAAAATGTTTCTTGGCTGCAGTTTGGTTAGGTTTAAGCAACAAAACTACTTAGTTATGTTTAGTAAAAGGTTATTGTTTGGGTTAAAATAAGAATGTTTGTTATAAACGTACAATTCCAAAGAGTTTTTGGAATTATGGTTGTAACTTAACATTGATTTTTGGTTTCAAATGGCACCCAAACATTGGTTTCCTGGCTTAACATTCCGTGTTTGTTTAAAACCGTCCATCAGCCACACAGACATCTGAGGACTTTGATCACAAACGTTTTTGGAATTTGTCAAGACCAAACCCGGAGTAATCCAGGAGAAAATACATTTCCATCTAACATAATTAGCCTTCAAACACATCTTTATTTTCAGGCTGGTTTTGTGGATTTCTAAGAATCTGTAACAAAGCAGTTTCATTGCATAGGAACAAAACTTTTAGGGGACCAGATTTAACTGACGTGATCGAAACATCAGCATTTCACATAAATAAATAAAAAGACTTTGTTCGCATTTTTGCAACCAAACGTCTGCAAAGTGTCCCATTTAATATTAAACATACGCATGATGCACAATAACACTAAAATAAATAAATAAATGTTTTGGTGTTGCAGCACTGGAACAACGTGTCGATGATATCACATTACAGATATGACGGGAGCAGAACAGGTCAGAGACAGAGACGTGGGAATTCCCCCGAGTCGGGTCATTACAACACACTGTGTTAATGACGATGATAACAAGGTATTATCTTCAACATAAAATATGATAATATCTCTGTTCAATCATTACCACATGTCAGGCAAGCTTCACTCATGATAGTTTATGTATGTATGAGAGCAGTGAAAGAGTCGCTTGTTATTAAAAAGAGCCCCGAGGTCGACATCCATGTTGGTCATCTGAAAAGTGTTGGACTGAAGCCTGCACGCTGCAACTTTTAGGGACAAACTACAATAAAGCAAGAGGATAATATGTGTCTACCCGTACTCACTGGAAGACAATATTCTACAGGAGGGAGGGAGAGATAAATAAATACACAGAAGAGAGGGAAGTAGGTTTAATCCTCGAACTGAGCCGTGTTTTCATTAAGCAGAACGTGCCAGCGCTCGATCTTCTTGTCTTTGTTCTTGAGGCATTCGTACCAGTGCTTCAGACACTCTCCTTTAGCCTGGATGCCCAGCTGACATCCTCCTGCAGGCAGAGAGAGAAAGTCAGCAATGATATGTTAACAAAAGTTAAAACTGTTTCACACCAAGCACTAGCCTGGCTAACAGCAGACTAATCACAAATGAGATTAGTCTGGAAACCAGCCGTTCATTTCTCCGTAGAGGAGGCGTGGTTTACGATCCTCCGGAGCCGTTTATTTGGCGCTTAGAATGTCTATCAAAGCGTCTGCACTGCAAAAAAGCCAACTTGTATGTTTTGGCCTAAAACAGTGATTTAAGTTGGTAAAACTTGGAAATATAAATTACTGACATGAGCGGCTAACTGATGCTAGTGGCTAACTGATGCTAGCGGCTAATTTATGCTAGCGGCGCTGCTTGTTACAGCTACAAGAGTAGCCATTAGCGTATCAATGCTAACTCAAAATTGTGGTCACAACATTAGCTGACATTTCATAGCGGCGTTACAATAGTGCCAGAGAAATTCAGAGTTGAACAAACTCAAAAACAAAACTTAAAATATTTTGTTTAATTGTCCAACTTAAAATTTTATCGAAGTTTGTTGCCTTGAAATTTTGAGTTCACCCAACTTTTCTTTTTTTGCAGTGTGTAGGTAGCTCTTAGCCAATCAGATCAGTTATACCAGATGACGCAGTAGAGCTACAGAAATTAATGTTTGTTGTGTGTGTGTCTGTGAGAGAGTGTTGCTGCTGCTTTGCTCCTCCAGTTCTCGCTTTCTGCAAGATTATTTATTTTCACGCCTCATTCCCCCTCATGTTATTCTGCCACACACATCCACTGATTTTATGGGCAATAAACAAGCTGCTGCGGGTCTCTGGGGGCTCCGCTGTCCCCCGGCTCGTAGCCAGATCACCGTGGTTACAGCAGCGAGCGGTAGCGGGGCTAGTTGGTAGATTAGGATTTGGCCAAATCCTGTCGGAAGCATTAAGGCTAAAACATCCTTTTTGGTGGTGAAACAGGAGTGTAAAGTCAAACGTTGTTCTTCTATTAAAATCAACTTTCGCTCTAAACTATTTAAAACACCATCTACAGCTACTGTCCAGTAGTACGCGTCATCGTCTTGCCGTCCCTCCCCGTTCTGTGATTGGATCCTAAAACAGGGCTAAGAAACGGCCCTGGTTGCCAGACTGGCTGCAGGTTCGAAATTAAATTTGAGCGTGCAAGGCAGTCTGGGTATACCCAGGCTAACCAAGCACTGATTTTTGTCCCAAAAATTTGCAAAGAAGTTTACAAAAACAGATCTAATGGATTCTTATGAATCTGTGGCCACCGATAAGGCCTGCTTTTGTGAATATTTTAAAGATATTGATTCAGGAATGTAACGTGGACTGATCACAGCCATTTGAAACTGGATCTGCTGAATAGGAAATCTTAACCCTTTATCAGGCAAAGAAGCATATTTGGTAACTTGAGCTGACTTTTTTTTTTTTTTTTTACTTCTATAACAGGTCTCCTCATAGAATCACATGGATTTCTACATCACAGATAGAGACACTTTGGCATCTGACCAATCAGTAAATCTTCAAGCTTTCCTTTATTGTCATTGTATTAAAAAAGTATACAACTAAATTTACGTGTGCTTCTCATATATAAGGTGCTTTAAAAAAGACATTCAGACATTACGTATATGTAATAAGTACTCTAAAAAAGATCCTAAATAATTTAAAGGTAAAAGATAAAGTGGTGATGGATGCAGATGATGTGCTATTGTCTATTTAAGGTTGCTGTGGGAAAGAGAATATAATAAATATAATAATAATAATAAAGACTCAATTGACCTCGATTTGCAATATAAAAATTAAACATTTTGCAAAAAGTCTTGTAATATCCTCCAATAACATTTCAGGGTTGACAGCACTATTTATCTGACATGTAGGTGAATAAATATTGGACAGCAGTTAAAGGATGGATTTGTAGATTAAGTTATATAAATGTTCGTCTATTAAAAGTCTATAAAAGTCTGTGCGAGGTTAATGATGGCCTTTTAAAAGTCAGAGGATCACTAATATAACACTTTAGTCCAATCCAATCAGTAGAAAACTTGTCCTGTTGGTGACACTAGAATAAATCTAAAGATATCATTAAAGTCTTTATAATTTCTCTTGTGGGCACTTTGATTGTCTGTACATAGTTTCATGGTGATCCTTCTCATAGATGAAGAAACAAGATTGTAAAACAAAATCTAAACTCACCAATGAAATCGTTGGATTTTCCCATGTCGTAGTCCCAGACTGAGATGTCGAGGGTTTTCTTGGCGAGCTCGCCGTGTTTTATTTCATAACTGAACTCCTAAAAATAATGTAACATGAAATGTTATGACAAAATGTAACACTCTGGGTGAACAGGATGTACAAATAAAGCAACAGTTTAGAAATAACTGACCTCGTTAAACTCTGGATTGAGCGTCTTCTTTTTGATCTGTGTCTTGTTTTTAGCTTTTTTCCCCATATCAGGCTTCAGACATCTACAGCACAAAAGATAAATAACTTATATTATTATCAAACATATTATAAGTAAAAACAAGTTACATTCAGTTAGTTATTAGTTTAAAATGCAGCAAGAACCAACAATTTTTTTTTTCCACTGAGTTAGATCCAACTTTCGGTAACGTTATTAAGGTCCTTGTAATAACCATTAATTAACAAGTAATAAGGCATTGTTCTCGCTTTAGATCCCTTTAGCTGCAAAAAGCATAGTTAACTGTTAACAAGTGCATAGTTAACTTATAATAGATGAGCAATAAAGTATATTTTAATATCAATAAGCAAACAAAAGATTAATAAAGGCATGGCAAAGACATAATGGGTGGGTTATGGGTGTTTATAATGCTACTATGAAGAATTATAAGATACTCATGAGGCTTTTATTAATGTTCTTATTATACATCTCTTATAGCCTGCTATTAGCTGTATTATAATGCCATTATTAACACTTATATAGGCTTATAAACACACAGAAATGTTAATAAGCATCTTGTAAGGACTTATAAGGGCCTTATAACTTGTTAATTAATGGTTATTACAAGGACCTTAATATAAAGCGTTACCAAACTTTCTTAGGAAAACCCATTCAAACATCTATTTAGTACTACTCATTAATATTGAGCTTTTGTTTCAACCCAAAGTGTTGCAGACTTATCTACATCTTACTAACAACATTTAGTCTAACCACTAAAAACGGCATCACCTGTTATATCACCAGTCATAAACTACACCTGTACTCCAGCACTTAAAAAAGGAATAACAGCAAATAGACATAGAAGCATAGTCCACATATAATATTATAATCAAAATATATATTAACTGTAAATTTAAGTGATATGAGACCTTATATAAAATGTGAAAACATGAACATAAACAGTTTGCCAAATATAGATATAGATTTTTGTAGGAGGCCATTTATTGCTCCGACCATTGTTATATCAAGCATGTACATTTTGCATTACACTAGAGAAAATTAGGCTTTCATTAAAAGGGTCCTCAGGCAATTTCTATAAGATGTGGCAGCCCTTTGCCACATACATTGAATCTCTGACTATTGTAGCAGAAACCCCCCCCCCCCCCTTTTTTTAATTTTTAATTTATTTTATTTTTAATTTTTATTTAATTTACTTATTTGTTTTTCACTTATTTATTCCTTATTATTTTATTTTTAAATATTCATATGCATATGTGTATGTATGTGTTTATTTATTTATTTATTTTTATTTATTTATTTTTCCTTAGTATTATGTCTCTTCGCTTTCTGTTTCCTTGTTTGTAACCTGTGGTACACCTGGGCTGATATGTCCATAAGAACTGGATCTTTAACCTGTTTTGGAACCATTGTCTTTTGTAAGAACTGAGATCCTGACTGTTTGTAAAAAAAAGAAAAAACCAATAAAGAAAGTCTGGATAAAGCATGTACATTTTGACGAAGGGGTCGGAGTATCCGTTGGAGTCCATGGCCGCCAGGTGAGCACAGCGGACCACGCCCACGATCAGACGACCCAGCTGACTGCTGTAGGTCAGAGACACCAGGATACGACCTCGCTCCTCTGAGTCCTCGCCCTCGTTCATCTGCACACACACACACACGCAAAGTAAGAGTATTTCACTCCACTTATCTTAATGCTTCTTTGCTCTCTGCACATATCTGCAGGGATTATTCTGTGATTATCATAATATCCACTAATGGAAGATAATGTACATGCTCAATTACAAATGATCTGCATTGATATTATTATTATGCAACAGGGTTAACTCCATTTACATTGACATTTTGTAGATTACAAGACTGTTAGAACGTCTCTAAATACTTTCTGACTTCTCTTATTCGTCTGTAGCTGTCTTTGTTTAATGGCTCATGAATAAATTGCTTTTGAATCTTTTTTCTTTTTAAATGTCACTGAAGTCACTGTAGTTTTTCATTAAACAAACAGGAGGAAATAATGCATTTGTTGGGGACTATTTTCAGCAGCGGATTAATCCACATTTGGCGAATTTTCAACATTTTCCTTCCACTTTTTCCCAAATTAAAAACCTGTTTTCTTCACTTTATTGGAGCATGTTTAAGCATGATATCATGAAGCCAGGGATTGCTGTGTCACTGAAAAATAAGATCCCACCATGACCGAAATGAATGTAAGCTGAGAGCGGAAACAGTGAATATTTTAATGATATTGATTCAGAAATTTGAGCGATCAAGACCGGATCTGTTAGATAAGGTCAGTGTTGGATCGATGCTTCTCTGAAGCGATTATGACCCAAAGGAAGAAGATATATCTGGCTCTCCACTTCTTCACATTAACTGAGATACTTTACTTATGAACATTTTCACATATGTCTCAAATGGATAGAGTTGGAAACTAATTTTTAAGCAGGAAACATGCAATTTGACTCATATTCAATCCATGGAGTGATTTTTTGATTTATCATTTTAATTATTGTTGTTTAGACACAGCAATATATCTTTGCACTTTAGTTTCCAATACAATAAAAATATGTATTCCTATCGGAGGCTAAGGCTAGAATGTGTAAATCATGTGTAATTTAAATTTATATTGTGAACATTGTCACTGAAGTTCCTCTTCCATGATTAATTTCTATGATTAGGTCAAATTGTATGGTTACATACTTCTACTCCACTACATTTTATAGACAAATATTGTACTTTTTACTTCACTACATTTAGCTGACAGCTTTAGTTAATTTTCAGGACGAGATTTAACACGAAAAACATGATAAATTTGAAATGATTTCAAAACATGTTTTTATATTAAACCCCAAAACCATATTTTAAGTGTTTAAAATGAATCCTACCTCGATGAAAGTAAAACACTGTTTACATAAATACATTAATAATAATCTAATAATATATTTAAAATATATAAAACATTCCGCATAATGAGTACTTTTACTTTTTATATTTTAAGTACATTTTCTGATACTTTTCTACTTTTTACTTCAGTACGTTTTGAATGCAGGACTTTTACTTGTAGTGGAGTAATTTCACAGTGTGGTATCAGTAAATTTGATTAATTTTAAAACCCACTTTTTACACTATTTACTGTTTTTTGTTTTACCCAGCATGAGACTCGCTTTGTTTTAGTTGTCTTTGCTTGTTCTTTGTTTTTATTGTTTTTATTGTTGGTCTGTCCTGCCATGTACAGCACTTTGTATCAGCTAACGCTGTCTTAAAGGGCTCTATAAATAAAGTTGATTTGATTTGAGTTGATTTAGTACTTTTACTGAACTAAGGCAGTAGTTCTCAACCTTTTTGGGTCGCGACCCTCAATTTCACATGCATGTTGTCCGCGACCCCCGCTCACTTTATCTTTTATTGTTACTTTTCATCTAAGTCCTTTGCTATAAGTTTAAAGGTCCATTCTGACCTCCTGAGTGTGTAACAGTCAGCTTCAAGCCAGAGACTCCTTGGAAAGCAACAACTTGATACTTTGGGAAGAATCAAATTGACCACAAAATGACACAAAATGATCAAAAAAGACACAAAATGACCAAAACAGTTCATAAAATTAAGCAAAAATGGACTCAAATTGACCCCCAAATGACAAAAAATGACCCAAAAGGACACAAAATGACTAAAAAAAATACACAAAATGACCAAAAAAAGGAAACAAAATGACCAAAAAGACACAAAATGATCAAAAAAGACACAAAATGACCAAAAAATTTCATAAAATTAAGCAAAAATGGACTCAAATTGACCCCCAAATGACAAAAATGACCCCAAAAAGACACAAAATGACTAAAAAATTACACAAAATGACCAAAAAGACACAAATTGACCACAAAATGATAAAAAAAAAAGACACAAAATGACCAGATAAGACACAAAATTACCAAAAAAAATACACAAAATGAACAAAAAAAGACATTAAACGACCAAAAAGACTTAAACACATGAACACTTTAACACAGTGGAGACAGAGCTGACTTCCAAAATGATTTGGCGACCCCCAGAAATCATCTCGCGACCCCAATTGGGGTCCCGACCCCAAGGTTGAGAATAGCTGAACTAAGGGATCTGAATATTTCTTCCACCACTGTTCACATCCTGTTGAAAAATCTTTTTTTTATCTAAAGATCTTCCCATAATTGTACTTAATGCATTATTAGTTTAAACGACTTTCTCCCTTTGACACTTTAATACTGTTAAATACACAACGTCAGCTGTCCGTCTTTAAATACAGCAGAATAATGTCAGAATAAAGTCTTACATCATCCTCGTAGAGAGCCATGCCACGGGCCGGACCTCCCACAGCTTTCTTCACCTGTACGGAGAATAATAACACTTTCTCTAGAATTTGATGAACGCTCAACCAAAATGGGATTAACATCTTATTCTTAAATAATAGTTAATAGTTATCAGTGTCGTTCTCACCGGGACTGCTCGCTCCAAACAAACATTGAAGTTCTTCTTCTGGTTAAACTTGACTTTCTTCAGAGCGATTCGCGTCTCTCCGATGAATTCGTTGTGTCCGAACTTGTCCTCGTCACTCACCGACAGCCTGAGGACAGAAGACAGAAGACAGCATGAAGCTCTTTTATGTTATTAATAAAATAAACAGTGCGAGGAAGCTTAAAGTCGTTCTTACCGGAGAGTTTTACGTGTCATTTCATCATCGGTGATGCCGTGGTAGACCAGAGTCTCGTTCCACACAGGATTCAGAGTGGTTTTAAGTGTCTTTGTGCGAAGTTTGTTAGACTGAGAAATAAATAAAAAACTGATTATTAAAGGTGTAAAAATTAACAGATGTTAATATTGTTCAAAGACCTTTTTAGTATATGGGCGGTGGATGTTTAGGGGGAGATAGCAGGTCAACAATAAACAACACATAGAAGTGGTGAACATCATCTGAAAGCTGTAGATTGTGAACTTGAAGATTCATTTGAGATCAAGCTCAGCACTGTGTGTCAAAAATATCTAATTAAAATGACTTCATGAATTAATTAATTATTTATTGAAACCTATTATGGTGAATAAAGGGCCATAACATTAGTGTATGCTTTCTAAAGTCCAGTCCAGGTTTAACTGGGTCCCATAAGTTGTCGCAGCAATTTTTGGGTTGATACCATTTGCTACACACATTTGGTGCTCAATAATGCAATTTTATTCATATCGAGAATGGATAAAAATGTCTGTATTTTCAGCGATTGTTCTACAAACTGCTGAGAAACCCTCTTATTGTCAATATACCTAGGAAAGGAAAGGAAAGGAACGAACGGAAAGGAAAGGAACGAAAGGAAAGGAAAGGAAAGGAAAGGAAAGGAATGAAAGGAAAGGAAAGGAAAGGAAAGGAAAGGAAAGGAAAGGAAAGGAAAGGAAAGGAAGGAAAGGAATGAAAGGAAAGGAAAGGAAACGAAAGGAACGGAAGGAAAGGAAAGGAAAGGAAAGGAACGAAAGGAAAGGAAAGGAAAGGAAACATCCTTTAAATGTTCTAGGTCTCTAGTTTGTGGTTGTAAAGTTTCATGAGGCTGATTATCCTAGAGGTCACAGCAGCTCATTTTATACAGTGAGGTCAAGACTTTAGAAATGTCCTCACTGCAATGAAGTTGCTACTACTGATGACTAACATCATCCCACATGAAGAAAACTGGATTCATTGAATCCACAAGAGTCTCAGCTTTCCACTGATACCCAGTTTATGTCATTCAGCCTGTTTAGGGAGCTCAGTATGCACAAATATTCGTATACAGCAGGCGGAAATGGCAATTTAGTGCTACATACGAATACGAATACGAAAACGAAAACTTTATTATCCACTGAGTGGAAATTCCTCTTTGGTTTCACCATAGACATGTCTCAAAACAAACAGAATAAATAGTAAAACAATAAAGAAAAACATTTCAAGGATAGAAAAATATAAAATAGCCTACAGCAATAACTGTACTTCACACATCATCCATTCAAGTACAAAATTTCATAAAAGCACACCACAGTACAAATCAAGTTTACAACTGTAGGTCTAAGACCTGCCTTATTCAGAGAATAAAACCCTCAGCAAAGGAAACAACAGGAGTAAACAGGGTAAATAGCTACCGCATTCTGGTCTTATTTATAGCATTGACAGCTTCTGGGACAAAGGACTTTTTGTACATGAGAAAAACTATGTGTTTTTTTCTTTAAACTGCATGTTATCAGCATAAAGTAGATATGTATGTAAAGAGGAGACTTGTGGGAACACAGAGAGCCTAATTTCATCAGATAGCATGCATCAAAAAATCACAAATATAGACTCGGTACGTAGGCGGGAAATCAGAACACTAACAGGTTAAAACCTCAGAGTTATGGAGGTGTTTGTACCTTACTGGCTCCAGGGAGGAGGTGCAGCTTCACGTACGGGTCGGCCAGTCCATTAGAGTCCATCGGCTTCAGACCCTGAGACAAACAGTAATAAAACAGTTTTATTGTTACTGCAAAAGTTTCCATGAATCTAATTTACACTTGGATCAGAATTGTCTAGTCTTGACTTGCCTTTTCTCATCTCTTCTTGCCTTGTATTTGGTCTCATCTTGCCTTTTATTTATGTCGGTAACGCTTTATATTAAGGTCCTTGTAATAACCATTAATTAACAAGTAATAAGGCCCTTGTTAGTCCTGACAAGATGCTTATTACCATTACTGTGTGTTTATAAGCCTATATAAGTGTTAATAATGGCATTATAATACAGCTAATAGCAGGCTATAAGAGATGTATAATAAGAACATTAATAAAAGCCTCATGAGTATCTTATAATTCTTCATAATAGCATTACAAACACCCATAACCCACCCAGTATGTCTTTGCCATGCCTTTATTAATCTTTTGTTTCCTTATTGATATTAAAATATACTTTATTGCTCATCTATTATAAGTTAACTATGCACTTGTTAACAGTTAACTATGCTTTTTGCAGCTAAAGGGATCTAAAGCGAGAACAATGCCTTATTACTTGTTAATTAATGGTTATTACAAGGACCTTCATATAAAGCATTACCTTTATGTCTTTTATTTTTGTCTTATTTTGTCATTCCTTGTCATCTTGTTTCAGTTGGTTTGTATTTTATCGTCTCATCTTATTTGTGTTAACTTTTACTTGATCTTGTCTTTTCTTATCTCATCTTTATTTGTTTAGACTCAACTTGCCTTTTTTTGTCTGTTTTGTCTTGTCATGTCTTTTCTTGCCATCTTGTTTTAGTTTGTAGGTTTGTTTGTTATCATCTCATCTCCATCTTGTTTTTCATCCCTCCTTGTCTCATCTTGTCTTTTATTTTCATCTTGTTTTTGTCTTATTATCTCTTATGTTGTTTTGTTTTGTTTTTTATTTTATTGTGTTTTTTCATTCATTCTTGTCTCATCTTGTCTTTACATTTCATCTTATCATCTCATTTTGTCTTTTGTCTCGTCTTATCTTGTCATTTCTTTCTATCATCTTTTTGTTTTGTCTCATCATGTCTTAGTTTGTCTTTTCTTGTCATCTTGTTTTGTCTCATGTTGGTTTTTTTTCTTTGTCTTTGTCTTTTTTTTTCTTTGTCTTTTATTGCCTTGTCTCATCTTTATTTGTTTTGTCTCATGTCTTATTGTGTCTTTTCTTTTCTCATCTTGTCTTGACTCTTATTGTCTTGTCTCATCTTGTCTCGTCTTGTGTTTTCTTTTTTTTTGTCTCATGTCTTATTGTGTCTTTTCTTTTCTTTTCTCGTCTTGTCTTGTTTTGACTCTTATTGTCTTGTCTCATCTTGTCATTTCTCGGTCTTGTTTGGACTTCACTTGTCTTTTATTTTGTCATGTCATGTCTTTTCTTGTCATCTCTCTTTAGTTTGTTGGTTTGTTTGTTTGTATTTCATCTTGTTTTCTCCTTTGTCTTCTCCTGCTTTGTCTTTTATTGTCTTGTCCTGTCTCGTATCAGCTATTATTATTTTGTCTTTTCTTTCCTTGTCTTGTTTAGTCTCGTCTTAATTTGTCGTCTCTTTTCTTGTTTTTTGTTGTCTTTTTATTGTCTCATATTGTTTTTTTGTCTCATATTCGTCTCATCCTTGTCTCGTCACCTTCCCATTACATCCCACTTGTCCCATCTTGTCTGGTCCTTTCTAGTCTTGTCTCAACTCGTCTGGTGTGTGTTCATGTGTGTACCTTAGCTTTAACGATGTAGCAGTGCAGCGCGTGGTTCTCCTGCTCGTACAGCAGACTGAACTCCAGAGATCCCAGAGTGGCTGCAGGAACAAAAACACAGGAACACGTCAGACATGTGAGCAGAAACACAGCGACCCGGGGGAACAATTAGCAACAGCCGACATTATTACCAACATCTGAACAGACAAATCAATAACACTAGCAAAAAATAGAAAATGGGAAATGTGTGTCTCCACACTGCAAAAAAGCCAACTTGTGTTTTTTGGCCTAAAACAGTGATTTAAGTTGGTAAAACTTGGAAATATAAATTATTGACATTTAGGGCAATAATGTAAGTTAGCACAACAAAGGAAGCCAGTTGTCTGCTCAAAAACAAGTTGGTGAGTTGTTGTTACTTATATCTTTAAGTTGGGGTTCACAACAAGGGACAATAGTTCTGATAACTCTTATTTCTTTGTTGTGAAATTCGGTCATTAGCGAAAGCTAGCGGCTAACTGATGCTAGCGGCTAACTGATGCTAGCGGCTAACTGATGCTAGCGGCGCTGCTTGTTACAGCTACAAGAGTAGCCATTAGTGTATCAATGCTAACTCAAAATTGTGGTCGCAACATTAGCTGACATTTCATAGCAGCGTTACAATCGTGCCAATTCAGCACATTGCAGAATTTAGCAGAAGTAAGGATTAAAAGTTATTACAATGTAAAATGATAAGTTAGTACAACTTACAGTTGAGTTGACAAAAATCTGAATTCAGAGTTGAGCAAACTCAAAAACAAAACTTAAAATATTTAGTTTAATTGTCCAACTTAAAATTTTATCGAAGTTTGTTGCCTTGAAATTTTGAGTTCATGCAAACTTTTCTTTTTTTTTGTCATCCAGTACTCTTGGCTGTTTGTGTTTTGTTTTGCGGAACACCACATAAATTACCTTTTTCGAAATGTTCAGGAAAGTTCAATCAATATTTTTTCTTGTGATGTCAAAGTATTAAGGATAAAAAACCCTGATTCCAAAAAAGTTGGGAAAATATATGTCAAAAAGAAGTAGCAAATTATCGTATAAACTTTTTTGGATTTAGGATTTTGTATGCTCCTAAATAGCTACCTCACTTCTGGTTGTTAGGTTCATTTATTTAACTTTATTAACTATCTTTTCCTACGACTAACCTTGTTTTTTTCCCTTCTAACCTTAAGCGAATACTTTTGTTTCCTAAACCTAACCAAGCTGCAACCATTTCACAATGTTAACAGCGTGTTTAAAGTTTCATTTACGGGTAAATATGAGGGCGTGTTGATCTCCTGCCAGTGTGAAGGGCGCCAACGCTTGTACGCCTGGGTTGTATTTGATTTGTTTTCATCTAAAGAATATATCATCTATTGTGAGTTTTTAAAGGACTTTATCAGCTCCAGAATCCTCCAGCCCTCTGAGCCCCGCCTCTCCATCTAAAGAGAAAAATTGAATCTGAAATGTTGCAGAAACCAATTTCCCTCTGAAGCAGATAAACATTGATTTGTGACTTTTCATCGCTCCGCTGGGACTTTTTCTCTCACCGCTGCAGGCATAATTTAGTCCTCCACACTGAGAGAAACGGGTTAAAAATGTAAACAACTGGGACAGGTAAAGAAAATCTGTCTTACTGGCGTCATCCGAGTCATAGTCGTTGTCCTCCTCCTCCGTCCGGTCGGGCGGGGGTCGCGGGGGGGCGGGGCTGTTGACAGGTGGAGTATTTCTGGTTGCAGGAACATTTGATGAGAAGGAGCTGCAGACAACAGGTTGCCTCTTCTCCTCCACAGCTGGAGGGGACGCCGTCTTCTCCACATCTGCAGGAGGAGCTGGTGACATTAAAAAACAGCAAATTAATAAAGTCTGTTTAGTTATTGACGTTAAATCTTTTGAACGTCTTGTTTATTCTTAGAAGGAGCGGCGGCGTCTTTACCCGGGGAGGGGGCGGCCTGCTGTGCGTTTGCTCGAGGAGGTTTGGAGGCTAACACATGTCGCTCGCTCTTCATTACAGCTGCTGGACAGGACTGACTCTCATTATAGCTGTCAGCTGTTGTTCCTGCTGTCTGCTCCCATTGGTCTGATCCACGGGGCGACTCTAAGGAGGCCACATCACAATATCACTGCCACCAGAACAGATTGTTGGTGCTCCATGCAGCATCAGACAGACAAATGGAGCAAGAAGCATTCAAATATTTGACTTTTTTAAAGATCTGGGCACCCTTCTTTAAATACGCTGGTAAACGACTCACTCTAATAATTTGAGATTAACTGGAGGAGAAATAATTCATGCACACGATAGATCAGTGCAGAGTCGAGGTAAAAAGAAACTTCGACAGCAATATTTTCATGGTGCTTGTGGCTCCCTTTTGCATTGTTTTTTTCAGTGTTTACATTTTCCACAGACAACTTTCCAACCAATAAGAAATGATACTGCCAGTATATTTCCAGCCTCCACCTTTGTACACCCGTCTGCAAATCTTTGTTGTTGGTTTTGCTGTGAAACCAAACCAGTCTAAAGTCAAAACAAACCAAAAGCATATATTTCACTCCGATTCAGGCTCCGTTTACATGATGACGGTCTGAACAGAACACGCAAAAGTGTCGTAACGTCTTCACTTTTTCAGGAGGAAATCTGCTGCATACGGTGATCTAAAGTGTGTGAATTGGATTGTATGCAGCCAGGCGGCATCACTTAAAGCCATAAGAGCATCTTTGGGCATGCAGAAGTTTTCACACCACACATTTTCATCAGCTACTCCTTCCACAAAGTTCTCCACCATCACTAGATCTCCCAGGTCTCCTCCAAAGCCGTCTGGCTCCTCCCACCAATCGCTGCATCCAGAATGTGATGGAGGTAATTCCAGATCCTTCTCTGTTCACTAATACTATCTGTACATATCCTGGACATTTGGTGGAAAGACTCCTGTAAGTTTATTAGAGCTGCCAGAGCAGCTTGAAGGTCCCACCATGGAAATAATCCCACGTTTGTTTATTTCCTGTCCTGGAGCATGTATGTGACGTAAACACATACGTGACGTGAGCAGATCAGATCAGAGTTTTGTGACTTGTCAGTGTAGACGACACGCTACGGAGGAGAGGATTACACTTTTACACTTTGGAGGGTGGTTTCAGATTTTCATCGTCACCGTCTAAACGAAAGGCACTTCCGATAAAATATTTTGTCGTTTTTACCCGCAAGCGTCCTCGTGTAAACGGGGCCTGAGACTAACCAAATGAGTTGTGAAAGCGTTCACACCAGCGATGTTTGCTCGGTTAAAACAAACTCTGGTGCATTTTTTTCTGATAATCCGTTTGGTTTTTGCTGGTGTAAAGGCTCAAATGAACTCAGGTCTAGGAAAAAAAAAAAGGGGGGGGGTGTTAAAGGTGACACCAGTGTTTATATCAGGAGCAAACAGATTGTGGCACTTTCACACTTAGCTTTCTGTAATAAATTGGACTTTTGTGGACATTTGGAGTGTGTTTCGTCTCTGCAGATCTATTTAGTACCAACACTATTAGAACTACTTCTTGACTGTGTCTACTTTCATTATCTTGTTATAAAATCCAGACCCAATTTTGAAAATAAGTACCATTTCCTTGTTGCTGTATGGTGGGCTCCGGTGATCCGTTGTATCCTCCGGGACCAGAACTGTCCTCGGTGCTGGACTGTCGAGGTCTGGACAGAGGGAGGGGGGCCGGCAGACTGCTAGCCCGCTCCACTCTCCCCTTGAAGAACCAGGCGCCTGAACGCTTCTGTACCTGCAGAAACACACAGAAAATCAATCAAATATCAAAATATCAAAACAAAAAATAAGGTTTACAAATAATAAAGATTCAAATATTAATAATACAACTCGGAGGATATCAAGTTTTCCAAAATTTACATTTGTTAATTTTTCATGGGGTTATATTTAGTATAATAATCCATAAATGGCTGCCATATTGTGTAAAAGGTATCTATCTTACCTCTCAGGGTGAATTTTATTTTTTCTAACTGCAAATGTTTCATTATATCATTCATTAAAGTTTGATAAACTGGAGGATTTTTTTGTTTCCACTTCAGCAGAATTATTCTTGTCGCTAACAGTGTCACAAAGCAAATCACATTCTTTTGGTACCACTTTGTATTTTTGCAGCGTTACAGAATAGTTATTCTGCGTATGAGTGACAGGAGAGAGCATTTATTTAAAGAGGTTGGACTCCTCCAGGCCTCAACAAACTGCAGCACCATCATCAAAACAGCATTGTGTAACTGCATCAGTGAGAAAAACAGAAAGCAGACCTTATTCCTCATGTTTCATATTGATCAAAAATACTATCTGTACTTTTAAGAATTAAAAAACTGTTGAAATAAATCACTTTGGATATTGAGAGGGCGGGGGGGTATCAATGGAAGGTAATTTTCCAGGTCACTGGACAGTGAAATGCAATTCTGTGCTAAAAGCCAGAAAATGGTTCATATCGTGAGAAAAGCTTCTGTTCCGCTGACGGGAGAACGACATAATGGCATAATTTGGCCCCGTGATTTTTATCAAACCCACTCTGAGCTTCATCGTCCCTCATCGCCTCACCTCTTGCTGCTCGTTGCAGATTCTGCACAGCCACATCGGACTCGTCCTGCTGTTGCTCCAAATCCCACATTTGCTGCACATGTTCTGCAGAGAGGGAAAGACATACAGTACATAAGAGCAGGGCTGGAGGAAGATTTCACATCATTTACTTCGGTTAAAGTAATACCACACTGTGAAAATACTCCAACCTGCATTCAAAACCTGAGTTAAACAACTACAAGGGGTTTTTAACTGGTTATAAAATGATCTTAAATTAATACTGATGCCCCTATACGACCTAAATAAAAACAAATGAGACAATAACCAAGAAGATATTCATAATCTATTTCTATATAGTTGTCGGTAACGCTTTATAATAAAGTCCTTAATAACCATTAACTAACAAGTAATAAGGCATTGTTCTCGCTTTAGATCCGGTAGTTGCAAAAAGCATAGTTATGTTATAATAGATGAGCAATAAAGTATATTTTAATACCAATAAGCAAACAAAATAAGATTAATAAAGGCATGGCAAAGACATAATGGGTGGGTCGTGGGTGTTTGTAATGCCATTATTAACACTTATATAAGCTTATAAACACACAATAATGTTACCTAGAAAATTTCCTCTGGGGAAATTCTGAAAGGGCCACGGGGCTACTGCCGGTGTGTGATGAGACTCTTCAGAGATTTCAAACTATGCCCTTTAACCTCAAAATGTGTGTGTGTGTGTGTGTGTGTGTGTGTGTGTGTGTGTGTGTGTAATTAAAATCACATAAAGTTACCTGTGTGTGTGTGTGTGTGTGTGTGTGCGCGGTTGTGTGTTTGGAGCATGTGTATGCATGTGTGAGGAGTGTGCGTGCTTCCTCGCATGTGTGTGTGTGTATCTGTAACTGTAATCACATCAAAGATCAAAGCAATCAACAGAAATAACTGACACCTGTTAATGCTCCGAAAGAGTGACAGCAGCCAGAGGTGGACTGGAATTTCTGGCCTCGAACAGAAAGTATTTTTGGCAAAACCATAATACCTATCATTGATCCGACTTCACTTTGAGCGTCCTGATTTCTTCCTGAACGTCTACATATGGGGGTTTTTTTTTTTCAGAAAAATGAAAAAATAGCTTTGTTAGAGCGATCTGAAAAAACTGTTCCATCTTCCTTTTTCAGAAATCTTCCTGCGTTTTTAATATGGGAGCCAATGAGGCTGTTGGTGGTGTTGGTGGCGCATCTGTGCGTCCTACACCCAAACTATAACTCTGACAGCTTTACCAGAGGATTGTGAGGGAGAAGACAAATTTTCCTACGTTTCTATGTATAAATTATTTCTGTAGAGTGGAATTTGCGGCCTGGAGCGCAGTTTTCAAATTTATTTTTTGACAGTTTTTTCTCTCCCTCTACACTCTGGCGATGATGTCACACACTGTGACACGAACATTCCGTGCAATACACACCCATTATAATCTCAGAATTTCTCCAAAAATGATCATGGTCATTGAACAGGGATTGATAAAAAACTATATGACCTATCGAAACGTGGATTAATACACCGATACACAAGACTTGTGTCTACTGTTTAAAGTTTAAATGGAGTCTCTAGGTGAAATTATGCCGGAGAAGTAGACGTTTAAAAATCCAATTATTGTTCTTTTTTGCTCATTTTTTGTCGCCCGTCCCATTCATTTCAATGCAAAATTTTGGGCAGTTTTTCGCGACTTGCCTCGCGAAAAATTTGTATTTTGTAGAGAAAAGTAATAGCACACCGATCCCGATCAAACCGCACATTTTGATATATAATTTGTCCTGCAACTCTTCAAGTTGTAGGACTAGTAGCGGGACGAAATTGCGTCCGGAAGAGGAAGAAGAAGAAATCCACAGTATAACAGTAGTGCAGCACTGGTCCCTACAGATATTGCTGGATGGGACCAGTGCTCGGTGCGATTGCCACATGGCCCTAAATATAACACCAATTAAAAGTAAAAAGCAGCAAATCTTCATATTTGCGGAGCTGGAGACATGAAAAACTTTGCGTGGTTATGACAAGATAATTCTCAACATACACAGATTGGGTTCTTGAATGCAGGTGCACATACATTTTTACAGTTCAGAGAGCATCAACCTCGACTTAGCTACTGAAAGCAACAAGAAGCAGAATGTGGTGCATGAGACCAGGAAAACACAGTGTATGTCAGAACGGGTTAGCACACGGCCCACTGGATGCTCATCGCCATAGGAAGCCTCTCAGGACCTCCACAACGCTATAGAAAATATAGTAAACAAATGCTGAGACGCCCTCCCGTCCTCTGGGGACGTCCTGCAAGGTTAATGTTTGTTATCCTCTTGTTTTATCCTCGCTTTAAAAACATTGCTCTGATGTCCTGAGAGAAAAGTTCACCAATCACTAGAACCGCCAAATATTCATACATTTTTTAGAATTTGAACCCTTTAAAAATGCCAGTCTGTTGGGGAAAAAAACACAAAAATGTCATTAAATTCTGTATAGTGAATGCTAGGGGGAACTTGTATTTTTTAACAGTCTCAGATATGTCAATGATTAGTAACAACACTGATTTTAACATGTTTACATTTTTGTACAGTGTCAAAAACTAAAAATCTACTTGTTATCTTCAGACTTGAGGACAAAAATGTCCCCTCTGAAAAACTGCTATAAAAATGCAATACATTATTATTATTTATTTACTTATTATAATATTATTTATTTATTTATTTATTATTATTATTATTATTTTCTACTTTCACTGAGTTAATTTTTAACAAATTTTGGTGCTGATCATAATTTAGAAATAAACACTTTTTTATTTTATTTAACCCTATAAATTACAGTTTGTTTGTGTAATGCAATTGTTTTTTGTTTATTATTTAATTAAAAAAAGAAGAAAAACACAAACAAAAAGTATCATTTTTTACTATTACACTCAATGCTAGGTGCAACTTTTATTTATTTATTTGTTTTTTTTAACTTCCACCTTTGGGTAATATTATTTTCCATTTTTTAACAAGTTAAACATTTTAACCCCTTTAAATACAAGCGTGTTTACGTATTGCCACTGTTATGGAGGAAAAAAAGAAAAAATTTGATTTCTGTATACTTAATGCTAGAGGGGAAGTTTTCTTCCACATTCTGTGATATGTTAATGATTCACAAAAACATTGAAACATTTTATAAACACTGCAGTGCTCCATAATACAGCAGCAATGAACCCAGTGGAAACCAGAAAAATTGCATTAATTTCCCCCATATGAAAAAGATGAGAAATGGCTCAGTCTGGTGGAAAATAGTAAAAACTACAATTTTAAAGCCATGGCTCTAGATTTAAAACTTGATATAATAGAATGCATGATTTTATTGCTAAAAAAATAATGGTTTTATGTGTTTATAGCAGGGGTGTCAAACTCAAATACACAATGGGCCAAAATTTAAAACTTGAATAAAATCGCGGGCCAACATTGAACAAATAAACCTTTTAATATATACCAAACATGTTTTACATTAACATTAAATATGGAACCAGCAGCGCTTATAAACATACAATATATAACTAAATAGTGCAGACATGCAAAATCAAATTTCAAATAAAAAACACATCAATGTCATTAATTTATTAAATAAAAAATAAATAAAAATCGTATGCCTCTTTTCTATTTGCATCCTTCTGATTTAAATATCAAAATAAACTTTTTCAACAGGTTAATAAATTCTGCCTTTCTTTCCTCCATTTTTGGGAAGGGGTAGCTGGGAGACAGCTCTAGCTTGAGGTTGCTATGACGACTGTCACAGAGGAGCGTTTCTGGGTCCTGTCCTGATTGACGCGCCAAAACAACAGCAGGGCATTGTGGGATTTGTAGTATTAGCTGTAAATGCGGCGTATAATACCGGCGGGTCAGCTTTTATAGTACAATAATTACATAATAATTTGGTATTGCCTCGCGGGCCAGAGTTTGACACCCCTGGTTTATACACTGCAAAAAAAGAAAAGTTGGGTGAACTCAAAATTTCAAGGCAACAAACTTCAATAAAATTTTAAGTTGGACAATTAAACTAAATATTTTAAGTTTTGTTTTTGAGTTTGCTCAACTCTGAATTCAGATTTTTTGTCAACTCAACTGTAAGTTGTACTAGCTTATAATTTACATTGTAATAACTTGTCAGCTAATGTTGCGACCACAATTTTGAGTTAGCATTGATACGCTAATGGCTACTCTTGTAGCTGTAACAAGCAGCTCCGCTAGCATCAGATAGCCGCTAGCATCAGTTAGCCGCTAGCATCAATTAGCCGCTAGCATCAGGTAGCCACTAGATTTCGCTAATGACCAGTTTCACCGCTTTCCTGCATTTCCCAACAAAGAAATAAGAGTTATCAGAACTATTGTCCCTTGTTGTGAACCCCAACTTAAAGATATAAGTAACAACAACTCACCAACTTGTTTTTGAGCAGACAACTGGCTTCCTTTGTTGTGCTAACTTACATTATTGCCCTAAATGTCAATAATTTATATTTCCAAGTTTTACCAACTTAAATCACTGTTTTAGGCCAAAAAATACAAGTTGGCTTTCTTGCAGTGTAGGATCTAAAAATATTGGTGCATATTTGCATTAACGCAACCCAAACGACTGAAAAATTAGAGACAAAAAAGCCCAAAATAACCGTGGTGATGAGCAGGAAGAACACAGATATCCACCTACTTTATTACAGTGCACACAGAGGACAGCTGTGACCCCCTGCGGCCCAAAAGAAGCTCCACACAGCAGACAGTGAGACTGTCCGTCACCGCACGCCGTCTTCTTGATGTTATCCAGCCGACTGGACAGACGCCTGCGAACACATGTAAATAAATGTAAGCAGAAAACACAAACTTGGCGCAGGTTTTACTCCAAAGATCATTCAGCTCAGCGAGCATCGGTGCACGGTCGACTGATGTGATTTTGTACAGCAGAGACAATAGTTTCCATCTCACTCAATCCTCTCATGCTCCATGGCCTCCATCATGGCCGCACGAGCCAGCACGCTGTTGATGATCTCCTTCTCCTCATCCGTGAGCTCGTCCCCCGGGGGGCCGCCAGACACGTTCATCCTCCGAGCCGATCCTGAACCCAAAAAGACACACAGAAATAGACACACAGAGTGTATAAGTGGCATGCAAAGTAGAACCGCAGCTCGGGCAAAAAAAGGCAGGGAACTCCAAAAAAGTGCATCGGCGAGTAGAGCGAGACGCTAAAGTCTGAGGACAGGAGCACAGCTGGAAACATTTTGGACTCAGAGCAACAATGAGCCACTGCAAACACTGTCACACACAATAGCTCAACTAAAGTAGGTTACAGGATGACTTCATACAGGAAACCAAGTGATCATCGGGAAGCATATGCCGAGCTTTTTATTCATGTGGCTCAAACTCCCGGCCTGAAGGGCGGAGGCACGCTGTGAACAAGGAAAAGTTTCAAGAACATTTTGAGATTATTTGTTAGTACTTTAGGCTACTTTTACACGAGGACGGTCTGAACAGAAGACACAAAAGTGGCGTCACGTCTTTACTTTTTATTCCTCGTTTAGACGAGCGTTTTCAGGAGGAAACCTGCTGCATACGGTGACGCAAAAGTGTGTGAAATTGGATTGTATGCAGCCAGGCGGCATCACTTAAAGACATAAGAGCATCTTTGGGCATGCAGAAGTTTTCACGCCACACATTTTCATCAGCTACTCCTTCCACAAAGTTCTCCACCATCACTAGATCTCCCAGGTCTCGTTCACAGCCGTCTGGCTCCTCCCACCAATCGCTGCATCCAGAATGTGATGGAGGTAATTCCAGATCCTTCTCTGTTCACTAATACTATCTGTACATATCCTGTACATTTGGTGGAAAGACTCCTGTAAGTTTATTAGAGCTGCCAGAGCAGCTTGAAGGTCCCACCATGGAAATAATCCACATGTTTGTTTATTTCCTGTACTGGAGCATGTATGTGACGTAAACACATACGTGACGTGAGCAGATCAGATCAGAGTTTTGTGTCTTGTCAGTGTAGACGACACGCTACGGCGGAGCCGATTCAACTTTTCCACATTGGAAGGTGGTTTCAGATTTTTGCGTTTTTAAGCCCCCAAAACGTCGTCACCGTCTAAACGAAAGGCACTTCCCATAAAATATTTTGTCGTTTTTACCCGCGAGCGTCCTCGTGTAAACGGGGCTTTAGTTAAAATGGTTTTCTCTCATATAAAGTCAAACAAAAGCTTTAAGAAGGGGCTGGAAGCACATCTATTCTTCCTCCAAAACGGAGAAATTCTGGATTTAGCCTCCACCCCGCCCACCACTGTTACTCGTTCTAGGTTGACCAGTGACAGAGTAGTGCAAGCCAGCCACAGAGCTTGAATGGGTGTTATCAGCCCATTCAATGGCCACTCGCTGAAAACAAAGCCATTAAGTTCTGTTAAAAAGCTTCAGTTTCCTTATGATAATGCTGCAAAACTACTTCTCTAAAGCTGAAGACACACTACAAGAGTTTTTTTGCCCAAAAATCTGTTAGAGTGTGAGGTGAACAGACCCAACCCGACCTCAGTTACAGTCAATCCAACATGTTTGAAATTTTTGAGCCGAATCTGGACGCAATCGTGTCGTGTGTACTGACATAACATAATAACTGAGATGCTTTGCAAACACAAGCTTCTCACTAGAGCACATTTATAAATTTAGCACCATGAAATCTTTTAAAAGCAGCAAAAATGCCTTTCATAAAATCCCCATGTTAAAAAGCAGTCAAGATTTATCTATATTTCCAAAGTGTTGCTGTCAAAAACTTTCAAAGTGCTACTGGTTGTTTGAGAAGCTTCCAAAGAACTGCCTTTAAGGTTTAAAATCAGGCTAAATTTCCTGCCAGTGAAAATCAAATGCAGTTGGCTTGTTAACTGAAGGCAAGTGTTGCTGTTTCTCCCCTCAAATATGTAATTTTGATCATTTTCTGTCTCACTGTGATGAACATCTGGCACGAACAAACTGTGGATGAGACAATCTGTTACTTATGGCTTTATTTCTTGCATGTGCACCAACATGAAGCTCAAAATATTACACCAAATATGTTAAATATAAACCTCTTTTAAGTGTGTTTTGCCTGTTTAACATTGGTACAAACTCAGTTAATGACAGACTTCATTTATATCTTAAAGAGTTTTCCTCACGTCAATAAAAACAAGGGTTTCATCCGCTGTTATTCATTTAAACAAATTGAATGCAAGAAAATAAAGAAAAAAACAATCTTTGTATCAATTATTCAGAGGTGAACTGTGAACATTTAAGATTAAATTCCGATTTTTCCATTAAAAAACATGTTTTTTGTGGACAAATATGTTATTTTCAAACAATACAGCACATCATTTTCTACTTCAGCTGTTTGCCCCAATATATATTAATTCATGTGTTGTTTTCAGAAACACTGTAAAGAAGCCTGTGCACCCCTTTTAAGATTTAAGTTCTGAGAGATTTGGTCAAGGTGGCTTTTTTTGTTTGCATGAATAATTGTGAAGCCTTCAGGCTGCAGATGGAACCTAAATAGCTGCTCTGCTGCTTCGAGATTGTTACAAGGATTAAATCTACCTGAATCCTGCAGAGTGTCTGCACACATTATGAGAGGAAGCTTGACCACAGCTGATAAAATGCAACAATTAACACAAGGAATGAGCTCTTCTGCAAATGTGAAACTGTCCTCTTATTTTGAAATATCTACCATGAGGTAGATATTTGTGGGTTTTTGTCCATAGTTTTCATGTGAAAGTATTGGACATTCATGTTGTCCACAGAGTAAACTGACTTTCCTTTCCTTTTCATAAAGCAAATATCTGCAAAAATAGGCTGAATGAACCAGCTTTTTTGAATGCTAATTATCAAATGTTTGCATGCTTATTTGATAAACTAAAAATATGAACATTGTAAACATTATACCTGCTATGGCTCAGTGTTTGAGCCATTTATACAACAGAAAGTAGTTCTAAATAGTTGATATTACTTTCTTTACTTGCATTATATGCATATGCTTATATTTAAAGTTTTACTCTAGAAAATCACTTTACATTCAGCAATATATACACACACACACATATATATATATATATATATATATTATAGTATATATAGTATATATTTGGTCGTTTTACATCTTTTTAAAGTCATTTTGTGTTTTTGGGTCATGTTACGTCTCTTTTTGGTCATTTTACGTCTTTTTTACATATATATACATATATATATATGTATATATATATATATATATATATATATATATACATATACACATATATATATACATATACATATATACATATACATATATATATATATATACATACATATATATATATATATTTAATTTTTTTAAATAATACATTTTTTTTTTTCATGGAATTAACTGTAATTTAACATTCAAGACCATTAAGCAATTGCAAAATGCAAATGTATGCAGCAATTTACTTTTTTTATGACAATTGCACAAAAAAAAAGAAAAAAAATGCAAAATAATATAGTACACTACTAGAATTTTTTTTTTGTAATTTTTAAATATCAGCCTTTATTGTGCATGGGAAGTTTGTACTATTTTGTCCCATTTTCCCCTTTTTTTTGCCCTTGAAGAAGAAAGTTTTTGAAGCGTAAAAAACATTATATAACAGGGCTATAACTACATGCTTGGATTGTCCATCTTAAGTGTTGGCGTGCAGATGTTAGCATTAAGCTTAAAGGCTGCAGACTCTCTGTTAAGTCAGCTTAATGCTGCTCCTTCCTTAAAAACAGAGAATCTGTATTATTCGGTTGCAGATTATATTTTGTGCAGGAAGAATAAAAAGCACAAACTGCTGTGACCTCATGTGAACACGACAGAATGAAATCAGTGACATGAAACATAAAACTGTATGAGCTGTTCTGTTGGTAAATCACAGTCATGGAGGTTTTATTGTGTGTTCAGTGTGCTGCGGCTGCAGAGGCACTTCTTCTAAAAGCTCTGAGAGGAGCTAATTTGATTATCCATGATTTATTTCAGCTCTACCACACCTACTGCTGTAGCCGGGCCTCCGGCCGTTAAATTCCCTAAAACATCTGCTGGTCATGTCCAAGTGCACGGGCACCATGTAGCCGTGCAGCTGCTTTAAAACGGGGCGTTAATTGAGGCCGACTGCTGACTGCGCACTGTGAACTGTGAGCTGTAATGTGTTATTGAAGTGTGGTCTGCAGTGTGCACGCCTCAAGACATTCCCGCTGCAGAGAAGCCAACTCATTATCTTCTGACGAGAACATTGTTAAGAGGAAAGCATGACCTCAACTTTCTCGCCTCTGGTCCAAGCCGACACCTCGCCCATTGACGATTCCTGCAGACTTTCTGCTGACAGAACTGAGAGAAAAGATTCAATAATTGATGCACAACTTCCTCTCCACTGTAAGCACATTTTATTCTCTGTTTTTAAGGGTCTTGAAGTTGGCCAACTGCAAATGATCTTTGTAAAAGTCGCCTATATGATCCGGCAATGTCATCATTTTACTCTTAAAGGGACAGTAACCTTTCCTGTAGTTCTTTTTACCAGTCTAGATTGTTCAGAGTTTTGGAGATATAGGCATCGTTTACATGATGACGGTCTGAACAGAAGACGCAAAAGTGGCGTCGCGTCTTCACTTTTTATTCCTCGTTTAGACGAGCGTTTTCAGGAGGAAATCTGCTGCATGCGGTGACGCTAAAGTGTGTGAAATTGGATTGTATGCAGCCAGGCGGCATCACTTAAAGCCATAAGAGCATCTTTGGGCATGCAGAAGTTTTAACGCCACACATTTTCATCAGCTACTCCTTCCACAAAGTTCTCCACCATCACTAGATCTCCCAGGTCTCCTCCAAAGCTGTCTGGCTGTTTTGGTCATTTAGTGTCTTTTTGGTCAATTTGTCTTTCTTTCTTTTTTTGTCATTTTGTTGTCAATTTTTGTCTTTTTTGGCCATTTTGCACCTTTTTGGGTCATTTTGTGACTTTTTGTGGTCAATTTGTGTCTTTTTTGTCAGTTTGTGGTCAATTTTTGTCTTTCTTTTGGCCATTTTGCATCTTTTTTCGGTTATTTTGCATCTTTTTTGGTTATTTTGCATCTTTTTTGGTCAATTTGTATCTTTTTTGTCTGTTGTTTGTGTCTTTTTGTGGTCAATTCATGTCTTCTTTTGGACATTTTGTGGTCACTTTTTTGTCATTTTTATGTCTTTCGGTTATTTTGTCTCTTTTTTTGGTTATTTTGCATCTTTTTTGGTCAATTTGTGTCTTCTTTTTCTCAGTTTGTGTCGTCTTTTGTCATTTTGTGTCTTTGTTTTTGGCCATTACTACTCCTTCCACAAAGTTCTCCTCCATCACTAGATCTCCCAGGTCTCCTCCAAAGCCGTTTGGCTCCTCCCACCAATTGCTGCATCCAGAATGTGATGGAGGTAATTCCAGATCCTTCTCTGTTCACTAATACTATCTGTACATATCCTGTACATTTGGTGGAAAGACTCCTGTAAGTTTATTAGAGCTGCCAGAGCAGCTTGAAGGTCCCACCATGGAAATAATCCCACGTTTCTTTATTTCCTGTCCTGGAGCATGTATGTGACGTAAACACATACGTGACGTGAGCAGATCAGATCAGAGTTTTGTGTCTTGTCAGTGTAGACGACACGCTACGGAGGAGAGGATTACACTTTTACACTTTGGAAGGTGGTTTCAGATTTTTGCGTTTTTAAGCCCCCAAAACGCCGTCACCGTCTAAACGAAAGGCACTTCACATAAAATATTTTGTCGTTTTTACCCGCAAGCGTCCTCGTGTAAACGGGGCCATAGAGTTGTATGCTTTCTTTTGAATACAATGACATTATATGGACAAAAACATACGTTTAAATTGTAAGTTCCTTTTCCAGAAATCATGAACCTGTAACTCAAGATAATCCTGTGTTTCCAAACTTTTTTTCAGGGGATCCACTTTCTAAAACGTAAAAAAAAAAAAAAAAACATAGTGGAATCGTAGGCAGACACAGAGATGAAGGCAGTTGGACAGACTGGTCTAAAGAGCTGGTTCTGTGGTTGGAGCCAGGTTGGACACACTGGAGGAAGTGGTGGAGACCAAGGTTATAATAGTTTTGGATTTTTCATTAGTTTTAGTTTTATTTTCGTTGTCAATTTTTGTTTTCAAATTCAGTTAGTTTTATTTAGTTTTTAGAGTGAGTTTGCTAGTTTTGATTAGTTTTTATTTTTTGGAAAATGCTTAGTTTTAGTTTAGTTTTTATTAGTTTTAGGGTTAGTTTTAGTTTTTTGTAAGGGAGCTATTTGTTGGGTGCCAGATTCAATAAGGTCACAATAAATGTTTCCTTTATTTCCTTTGTCTGATCCATCTCAGCCCCAATAAGTTTATTAAGTCATAAAACCAGATAGATGAAATAGATTTCATATCAACCAAAAAGGTTTACGTATGAAAAAGTTGACAAAGACGAAAACTAAGGACATTTTCACTATAATTTTAGTTAGTTTTAGTTAGTTTTGTAACCACAAAATACAGTTTCAGTTAGTTATTGTTTTTTTAAAACTCTCGTTTTTATTTTTATTTAACGAATAATAAAAAACGATAATATTTAACGAAAATGTGTTTTCAATTGTAGTTTTCGTTATTTCATTAGTTTTGGTTAACTATAATAACCTTGGTGGAGAGATGACCTGTCAACATGTTCCAGTCCATCCTGAAATACCAGATCATCTGCTACACAAAACCTTTATGGACCTAAAAAACAGAGTGTCCTCAAAAAATATGTACAAACATTTTAAATATTTTATAAATGAGACTGAATAAATAAATATATTTAGGTAGAGGTTCTTTTCATCTTAAATTGGATGAACAATACAAACAATAATATATGAATATGAACGTCTCTGGGAATGACTAAGATGATCCACAAACCTTATTCTGTGCAGCTTCATGGAGGAATTAGGGTTGTCACTTCTAGTAAAATTTAATTTTGTAAGCCTGGCAGCCATTAAAAAATAACCAGTTATCATTTATGTCTGAAAAACAAGAGGACCTTTTCCTTTTAGCTCAACCTCAGCTTCTGGTTGAAGATGTCTGGCCTGAGCTGGATGAAGAAGCGTTGACGCTAGCTAGCTTAGCTTAGCTACCTTGCTTTTGGCAGGTGGAGTTTGGTAAAAAGAAAATAGTTCCTCCACGAAACTGCTTAAATTTGTGGATATCCTGGAAAAAGACACTTTTTGTTGAGTTTTTCAAATGTATTTTTTGGCGCTTTGAGCAACACTAGCGTGCTCCACCAGCATCTACTTTGTATTTATCTCCAGCATTCAGCACCAAAACTATCTACACTGTAAAAAATGTCTGTAGATTTTACGGTGAAAAACTGCTAAACCATGACAGTAAAAGACGTAAAATGATAAATGAGTAAATTCAGTTTCAGAAACAATGAAACACCGTAAATGTATATATCAGCCAAAACAGTATGTTTTACTTCTTCTTTTTTTTAAAATACATTACTCTACTGTAATATTCACTGGCACTGTGTTTGTGTCAAAAATATACTGTTATATATAAACAAACTTGAATATCATGAATAAAGATGAAAGTGGCAAAAGACAAAAACTCAAATTTCTGAGAAAAATAAATCAGATATTCTTTAAGATTAAAACCAGTACATTTACGAGTAAAAAATAAAAATATTTTCTGAGATTTTAGATGCAAATTTAAGTGAAAGCAAGTGATATTCTGAGATAAAGTTTTAATGTGTAAGCCATCACTGTAATTTTTGCATTTATCTTTTGTAAAAAATACTTTTTCTAACTGTTAAATGTTCTAAACACAATATCTCTAACAAAAATATACTGTCATATTTAATAGTAAAATCTTATGAAGTATTTTCTTGTCAATTATATGGCAGAACAGTTTTTTTTGATGGAAAAACTCTTTATTTATACTGTAAAAAATGGAATAAAATGGAAATCTTAAACCTAGCCAATATCTTTTTACCGTAATATTAAAAAAAGTTGCACTGTATTTATTACGGTAAAGTTCTGGCAACCACAGCTGCCGGTTTTTTACCGTAAAAACAACAGCTTGTTTTTTTACAGTGTAGCACCACAGGTAAGGAGGAAAAATATGTACTTTAGATATTGTAGGTGAACTGTCCCTTTAAGTTAGATTCTATGTAATCTACAGTTTGGGTATGAGCAGTTATGAGGCTGTGTCCAAGCATTAACCATCATCAGAGATCAGGCGGCTGCTGCTGACTCCGAATATTTTAATGCCTCCGTCACTTCACGGCTCAGCGAGCTTCATCCTCCTCATCATGTTCCCCGTCCCGACCCTGCTGCATGTAAATGTCACGGCTCGTATCACTGTGGACAATGCCGCAACCTGACAGATTGATGTCTGAGTGTCAGTGTGTGTGTGTGTGTGTGTGTGTGTGTGTGTGTGTGTGTGTGTGTGCCCGCCTTGAAGAGTTCAGAGTGACGGAGAAAGGCGGGGTCAGTAAGAAAGGAAATGTTCTGAAATGGCAGACACTTTCAGCCTGTGAGTCACAACTCAACAGATAAAACACACACACACACGCACGCACACACACACACACACACACACACACACACACACTGACACACACACACAGACTGTCATCATGGATCAGATCACTGCAGTTTGGACGATGTGAAAATGAAAAAAAAAAAAACAAGAAAGCAAATTTTTGGTTTCAATAATCATTAAATTAATTCAGTGATGGAAGAAGAGTTAAGAATTAAGACTTATACCAAACTATAAAAACACTCCATTCAGGCCTTTACACACAAGCTAGAGAAAGAAAGAAAAAACCTAAAATATGAAATATTAACGAACATCCCCAACCCTATATCTTCACCAATCAAATATAAGTTTTCTGCTATATCAATGTTCTGAATGGCATATTCTGCACCTTTAATGTAGTTTAAACAGGTGAGTTATATAATAATTCAGCCAGTACAAGTGTCATTAACAGGGAAATTAGTGAACAAAACTGTTTGTTTTTGTTTTTTAAGTTGACCTGGTAGTCAGAGTAAATTTTGTATGTCTCTGGAAACCACAGTTAACTTTAAATATCTAGATTTTGTGGGCAAAAGTATGTTGCATATGAATGTTTGAAACAATGCAAGCAGTTCTACTACCGTCACTCAAAATAGCATGTTTTAAACACTGAAAATAATAAAAACACCCAATGTTTGAAACCAAAACCACTTGTTTCGACTAAGGTATAGATAATTGGGTTTAAAAAAAAGATTATTCCAGACATAACTTCCAACAACAGGACACAAAACTATCTACTATCTACTATCAACATAATTGAAAAAGTTATTAACTTATGTTTGGTTTCCACATACGAACAATGCCCACAGTTTTTGCAGGCAAAAAAAAAAAACGTTCCAGATCAACGTGTCTAAGGGTTTGCAGAAACATACAATGGCAACCATTCTGGCTGGTGACTGAGCTGGTAAAGTTAAGAGTTTTCTCATGAAGAGTCTTTGGGGATTCACTCATTTTTAGAGCCAGCCTCAAGTGGCCAGTCGAGGAACTGCACATCTGCGTTGGCTTCCTTTTTCAGCTCCGGAGTTTTCTGCTTAGTTCAAACCTTTCATGCAAAGCAAATTTTGGCATTGAGGCTGAAAATGTCCCTGTCGTGGGACTAATACAGAAATATCCTATCTCTTATCTCTTATTCCATCAAAAAAAATAAAGCTTCTTACTGCCACCAACATCAAAAAATATGATGAATAAATGAAAAGTAAACTAAACTTAGATCATAATAAAAAGAAATTCTGTCAAAATATCACACTTAGTCAACTTTCAGAACCTTTTCATGACCTTATCAGTGTCACACACAAAAAAAATTAGTGCTAACAGGATTTTCTGATCTCGTATATGATGAATTATTTGTCATACAAAATTGGAAGACGCCCTCCTCACAACTAAAAATAAATATGGATGTATTATGTATGCCTGTTTGAGAAATTTAGCTAAATTTGTTGTTGGCAGTATTTTAGAGGGTTACAACTTCTTAACCCTTAATAGGACACTCATTGAAATACTTGCAAATTCCAAATTTCAACCCTAGAGAATATTGGAGGATATTACATACTGCCAGAATGTGTAAAAAAACATACGAAAATAATATTTTGAGAAAAAAGTTTACGAGATTAAAGTGTCAAATCTATGAGAAAGAAATACGCATAATTATGAGATTTAAAGTGGTGAATCTGGGAGAAAAGAGTTGCTTTTTTTCCCACTTTTTCTTGTAAATCCGCAACTTTTTTTGCACAGATTTGCCACTTTAAATCTCTTAAATCTGCGACTTTTTTTCTTGTAGATTTGCCACTTTAATCTAGTAAATTTGCATCTTTTTTCTTGAAATATTACCTGAAGTTACCAAATATAGTTCTTTGCCTGATAAAGGGTTAATCCTACTGTAAAATACCATGAAATGAAAATGCTCAAAGTATAATGCCTCAGCACTGAATGATAGCAAATTACATTTTAAATAAAAAATCACACTAATATGACTTTGCCGGCTAAAAAGACATCAGTTAGAGTCACATTCACACACACAGACACATGCAGTATGAATTGATTATTGATCGGAGCAGTCGCTGGCTCTCAGTGGATCGATGAGCTCTGGAGCTCTGCAGCAGGACGGGACACTCCCCTCTGATTCTGATTCTCAATGTCAGAGGACACAAACGGCTCTAAACGTGACAGCACATCGATATAAGCCCTGTTTTCACCCCGCGACCCCGCCGTGAGTCTCGTGTGCTAAAGTACTCAGCAGTGCTGATCGATATGGGATTGTAACTGAGTAAATTTACTCAGTAGCCTGCTTAAGTACAATTAAATGTGCTTAAATCCGGTATTTCCATTTTATGCAGATTTATACTTTGATTCCATCACATCTCTTATTTTTTTTTTACCTCTGACTGCTTGCAAGAAGTAATTTTCTTTATGTATCACAGAAGGAGGCGTGCATATACACACTTATGAGTGTTCCTGACAGTGTGAGATGTTAACATTAACGTCTTCCTCAACTGAGCTGTAACGCTAGCTAGCTTAGCTTAGCTACCTTGCTTAGCTTAGCTACCTTGCTTTTGGCAGGTGGAGTTTGGTAAAAAGATTTGTGGATATCCTGGAAAAAAGACACTTTTTGTTGAGTTTTTCAAATGTATTTTTTGGCACTTTGAGCAACACTAGCGTGCTCCACCAGCATCTAGTTTCTATTTATCTCCAGCATTCAGCACCAAACCAATCTAGATTAATAAACAGCACCACAGGTAAGGAGGAAAAATATGTACTTTAGGTTTTGTGGGTGAACTGTCCCTAAAGGACAATATTGAACTTTTTACTCCACTACATCTGTCTTACAGCTTTTTTTTTTAGACTGTTCCTTTGTGTGTTGAGAAAATTCTCCTGCCTTTTCAGCTCAATAAATAAAAACCCTCAGCTATAGAAGTACTTTTTCTAAATTTTTAGAGGTACGTGGTTCTCACAGGACAGCCACGCTACAAACATATGATGATCTTCCAGAAAATGATGCATTTCCACCCCTTTTGAACATTAATATGCTGCGTTATCACCATTTATTATCCCATAACAACGGCCGAGCAGGGGCCGCTCCACCTGCTAGCAGGAAAAGAAGGTTGTTATCAGCCTTGATGGCCAGTCAATGGCCAGTAATATTTAGTTTAAAAGTTGTAGTTTACTTATGATTACACTGCACAACTTCAGCAGGTTCAAGCCAAAAAACTTCCTACTTATTCATTATAAAAGACAGCTTAAAAATAATGGGTGAGTAGGGGCCTGCTCCACCTGCTGGCAGGTATAGAAGGTTGTTTCAGCCCATTCAATGGCCGCTTGCTGAAAATAACGTGGTAACGTTTAGTAAAAAGGCTACAATTTTCTTAAAATTATGCCACAAAGCTATTTCTCTAAGGTTAAGGCAAAAAAAATCTGAGTTAGGCATTATAAAAGATATATAAAAAGCAAGATAAATGTCTAAATTTAAGGTGTTAAGGACAACGTGAGCACCAGAAGTGACGTTGGTTTCATAAAATGTGATGCAGGGTGTGACCTATCCACCTCTTTTTTACTTTTCACGGTTTATACTATGTTCCTTTGCTTTCTCCTTCACTTTCACACTCCATAACATAATTTTCTGCCTCAGGTGTCCTTCATTATTACTACTGCTGATGGAGGGCGCCACTAATATATCAGCCCATCCAATACGCTGATAACAACCTTCTCAACCTGCCAGCAGGCAGAGCAGGCCCTACTTGTCCATACTTATAAGAAAATAACTGCTGATTATAGTCATTCAATCGTTTGGAATTCAAATTGAGTGAACAAGAGCTCTTAGGTCTTCTGCTGTGGGTATTCTAACTGTTTTTAAGGTAGTCCACAAAACAAATGGAGACCCTTCTTTCAGCTCCAATATCAACTTATCTCGCTCAGCAAAATGTATCGAGGTCATGTCCATGTATCTTAATGCTTGATGCCTCGGTTTGTTTTCAAAAGAATGCTACCAACATTTTAACATGATGCAAAAATCAAATCTGTGGCGAAAAAAGTTGCAGATTTACGAGATTTAAAGTGGTGAATCTGCGAGAAAAGTTGCTTTTTTTCCTACTGCTACTATAAATCTCTTAAATCTGCGACTTTTTTCTTGTAGATATGCCACTTTAATCTAGTAAATTTGCAACTTTTTTCTCAAAATATTTTTATTTTTTATTTTGGATATCCGCTGAAGTTACCAAATAAGGTTCTTCGCCTGATAAAGGGTTAACAGAGGATTGTTTCTGAAAACAAAATTATTCCAACTTTATGTGCGGCCGTGTATATTTATTAATGTATTTATTTTACTGTGCTTTATTTTGATGTCAATCTGTGAAGCATTTTGAGCTGCATTTTATGGATGAAAGGTGTTACAGAAATAGTTATTATTATAATAGGCTTGTTGTGCAGTATTATTGTTATTACAGTGTCATATGATTTTTAATTTAAAGGTTTCCTTCCATACCAAGTGTTCACGTTTTGCATGCAGAGCTCACCTGAGGCCTGTGTGACACTCAAACACTCATCTAGCATGATGTGGGGGATGATGTGGTTTCCTGCAAGCGTGTCTTGAAAAGGCCACACCAAGGACACGTGTCACCACATGGTGCTCGGTTTGATTTACACCGGTTTTATAGCGACAGTCGACCGTGGGGCGGGATGACCTCCGGGGAGCCGCGGTGCTTTACGTGAGTGTGTGTGTGTGTGGAGGAGGGGGCGTCCATCTGAGATTATAGGTCACAAGTTGTGAGGTGAACTCGGTGTTGAGCGCTCAGCGATGCTGAGAGGAGGAACACAGACGTTTTCATCTGCTCACTCACAGTTGTTTTCATGTGCATTAACCCATTAAGGCCTAAAGCGCCTGGAAAAAACTGCCTGTAAAACCTCTGGGCGATTTTCAAATGACCCCCTAAAACCTGAAGTTTTTCTGGAAATTCAACACCTACTAAATAATAGATTTTTCAGCCTCTGTAGCAGATAAAATGAAATTCAAAAAAGTATTTGAGAGCTTATACCCGTGGCTTTCATAGGAAGTTGAGTTTATTTGTCCAAACCTTCAATAAAGTTTTTTTTTAAATCAACAAACAAAAAATCCTGTGCATAATACTAATACATGCCCATTAGCAAGATGCAAACATGATATGACCACTGGAAGAACAAGACATAGTTCTCATTAGCCTAATCTAATAAAAAAAAAATAATTATCATAATAATAATAATAATAATAAATAATAATAATACATTTTATATATTGCACTTTTCAGGGTACTCAACGACGCATAAAGTAATATAAGACATAAACAGTCATGATTTCTTATATCATCATCACAATCAATTATTATTATTATTAATATTAATATATTATTAATAATATTATTACTATCTCCAGATGGCCACAAATCTGTCTGTTCTTCGGTGAAACTATGTCGTCTAAAAACATATTCCTCCTCCATAAATGCCGGTCGATTGGTTCCGAGGGTTCAAAGTCCGGATCAGCAATAAAATGATCGGCGCTGTTTTCATCAGATCTCTTCCGTCACTTCCTGCTGAGCTCCTCCGCTATAGTCGTCTTCCTCCATGATTTATAAGTTCTGGAAAAGTCCCATGGTGCATTGCGACACTCCCGCATGTATTCTGATCATGATTCTGATGCATTTCATTGGCCAAGAGACCGAAAATAGGTGGAAAAAAAATACAAATACTACAAAATGACATATCCGCTGTCCCGGCCTTAATGGTAGAGTGACGCAACAGCGCTCCTGGTTTTAATGGTAGAAATGCGGTAATGCTTTCCCGGCGTCAATGGGTTAAAGAAGGATTCAAGCCATTAAAACCCTTAAAAATCAATGCTGGGAGGCAATTACATCTGAGGTAAATAATAACTTTTAATTTACACAAGCATGCACATGTAAGATTTAGATTTAAAGGAAGGTTATGAGGTTTTATTTGTAGCCTCAGTGACAGCGTGGCTTCAGGGATGTGTCAGTCAGTCAGTCCACTATTTTAAAATATTTATTTTATTTTTAATATCTATTTTAAATAGCTCCTGATATCTCATATCCTGTGATTTATTCCTCAAGGGTCATCAGCAAGTAAACATGTGTTTTTTGGAGAAATATCTCTTTCTAAGTATGAAATCTACTGGCATGCGATTTTGTGCAGAGACTCATGTCCGACTGAATGCTGAACAAGACTTTTTTAAGCAACCAAAATGTTCCAAAATGTTCCAGTTAAAATTCTAAGAAGGTCTAAGAAGAAAAGAAGCACAAGAAGCGTGATTTATCCTCTAGTGCCCTCAGCAGATAGAAATGTGTCGTTTTTAGAGAATTATCTCAACAAGTATGAAATGAATTGTCGTGAAATTTTGAGGAGAAATTCACGTTCCCCTCAGGATGAAATATAATGGTAACACTTTACAATAACCATCTAAGTAATGTTTATAGATGGTTTATAGACCAAGTATTAACCATTTACAAAGTGCTATACATATTTAATATTTAAATGTTTTCAACCAATTTCTTAAAGGTATATGAATCATTTAAAATCATTAACATACTTAATATGGTGTTAAAAATGTTATAATGAGTGCAACTAAAACTGTTAATAAACTATTAATTATAATTTAATTATTTGTTAATGGTAAAGTAACTATAAACTTACATTAATATACAATGTATTTGCCATTTATAGATTATTTAGTTGGTTAAACATTAATAAATTACCATTCCAAATGGCCTATATAAGGTTTATAAAGGATGATTAAACATTAATAAACTATCTGTTTACCATTTATAAATGATGGATATTGTAAAGTGTTACCAATATAATTACTTTGTTGGTCTTCCTCTAGATCCAGTATCAGGTTAAACTTTCAACTTCAAACAATCAACCAATCAAGTTTAGTTGCCACATGAAACGTTCATGGTAAAACTCCACTGAAATGCAACTTCCTCGGGTTGTGCACTATTTATTATAAAGCAGAATGTCTGAATGGCTGACAGATCGGCACAAAAAAAAAGAAAGAAGCTGCAGCAGAGTTGTAGGGAAACAGTTCCCAACATCCAGCTGGAAAAGCTCACGGACACAGAAGCTGCCCAGCTCACCATCCAACACCCACAAACTAGCGAAAAAACCCACAAATCATCACTTTGATGGGCTCGGTAGCAGAGTCATCAGGAAACTGGTAAGTTAATGATTCCCCTGTTCTAATGAGCGATTTGGGGACACATGTCATCATTGTCCAACGCCAATCTCAGAAAGTACAACTAATATCTTCTTCTAGAACCAAAGACTGTTTAATAATAATGACGTAGTCACCTTGATGTTACCCACTGGTTTGTGTTTGTGTTCAGCATTTTGATCACCGCCACATTGCTAATAATGCTTGTTTATCAACGGACAATAAGTATTGAAAATGAACAACCAACTCCTTAGACTGACGTTTAGTCCAACCTTACATGGAACAAGACATTTTAAAGTGATCAAAATGTGAACTGAGAACTCAAAAGGATTAAAGTTCTAAGATAAAAACAATCTGTATTGTAGTAACGACCTGTTATTCCCAAGGTAGCCCCACCCTAAATCTTTCTTGTCTTTAGGGCCTCATTTACTCTAAGTGGGACCATAATTTACTAAATGAACATCATGCTGAACCATAAACTCATTCTAAAAATGTCTACTGAGATCATAACTCAAGTCAGAAGTAGGTACGTTTTCCTATTGACTTACATACAAACTGACTTCTTTTTGCAGCCGGTAGAGTCGCCCCCCGCTGGTCATTAGAGATAATGCATGTTTAAGGGAGGTTGCAGCTTGTCTAGAACCCATCTACTGATAAAATGTTTGTTGTTTATGACCAAATCCCTGCAAACTATTGACATTCCTATCAGTCTTAACTATCTCTGCTGTTCTTTGTGTTCTGGGCTAATTAGGAAACGTCAAGTCAAGTCAGGTCAATTTTATTTAGAGTGTTCATCACCCTCTGACCTTTGACCCTCAATTCAGATAAAGAGAAACTCCCTCAAAAAACATTTTTAGAGGGAAAAATGAGAGAAAGAATAAATTTCTCTCTCAGACATGCAGTAGATACGGTGGCCCTGAAGTGCAAATCACAACAGCAAATCAGAAAACAAAACAACAAATATAAAAACACAACAACAAATATAAATAAATTGATTTGCTGTTGTGTTTTTTGACTTGTCGTTGTGTTTTTTGATTTGTTGTTGTGTTTTTTGATTTGTTGTTGTTTTCTGATTTGTTGTTGTGTTTTTTGATTTGCTGTTGTGTTTTTTGATTTGTCGTTGTGTTTTTTGATTTGCTGTTGTGTTTTTTGATTTGTTGTGTTTTTTGATTTGCTGTTGTGTTTTTTGATTTGTTGTTGTGTTTTCTGATTTGCTGTTGTGTTTTCTGATTTGTTGTGTTTTTTGATTTGCTGTTGTGTTTTTTGATTTGTTGTTGTGTTTTTTGAATTGTTGTGTTTTCTGATTTGCTGTTGTGATTTGCACTTCAGGGCTACCATAAATAGATTATGCGTGTACAGAATATCCCACATAATAACATCACAGAATAGACTAACAGGATGAGAATGTAAATATATATGAAGAACATGAATCTGGGAGCAAAGTAGTGCATAAGATCAGCCTCACAGCTGCTAGCATGGCTGCAGAGACTTCTTCTGTTTCTGCAACACAAAATCTCTCTCTCTCTTTTCTCTCTCTCTCTCTCTCTCTCTCTCTGAAGTCAGATAAGGAGCACTAGGTGCTGTTTTGTGGTGTTTGCTCTTTTGTTTCCTTTAACTCATCAGTCTTCTTCTTCTGTCTGTCTCTCTGTTTACCCGCCTGTCTCCCCGTTTCACTCAGACTGTCTGTTTCTCAGCTGCCGGCTAGGGAAGTCAGGCAGGTTCTTCTGTAATTAAGACCTTCACCGACCTGGCATTAACATCACCGCCAATTGACATGCAAAGAATATGCACACACACACACACACACACACACACACATGCTCTGTCCCCCTGACTTTCACACACATGCACACAGACTGAGTGTGCAGAGAGGGGACCTGTCACACACGGTCAGCTGCCCAGAGAAAAGCATTGCAAATTGACGTGAAGTAAAAGGAAACCAAGGCATTTTAGCTCCATGAGACTGTGTGGGCTGACTAAGAGCTGCAGGGTCACATACACATACACATGCATGCACACACACACACACACACAAGTTATTCATGTGAGCACACAAGCAAACACACAAACTGTCTGTGAGACTGTGCGAGCGCTGCAGGGAGGAAAACTCTGACAGATTGCGTCATCCTCCTGTGTGTCCTGTAACGCCGAGAGGCCTCCGACTTCAAACTGTTTTTTTTAATTTATATGTCATGTTCATGTTTCAGGAGCAAGAGACAAATATGTTTACATTTAATAAATATACACAGAATCTGATCCATTAAATAATAAATCTAACTATTGTATAGAAAAAGCAGTATAAAAGCTTTTTTATGTCATCTCAGGTTAAAAATGAATCTCTGGTTTATTGAAATTTGTGTTTTATTTTGACACATTGACTGTATTTCTGTCTGCAGCTAATCTCTCATACTACCGGACCAATCAGCCTCTTTTTTTTTTTTTTTGCACATTTATGATTGTATGTTGGAGGATGTCTCATGTCTCATGCTTGAGGTGATTCATAGTCTCTGATTGATTCGGTTACATCATCAATATGGACGTCTTTTAAACCAAAGGGGGACTCCCTAAGAGGAACTATCCACTCAGGAGTGAACTAAATACAATCAGTGGCTCTTTTTCTGTTCTCTGCATTCCCACGCCTGCAGGAATGATGAAGTGATGTTACCCTGGCTGCTGGTTGAGGAGTCAAAATCACATGATTCCCCCTTCATATTTATTGTCAGTCAAGCCTGGACATCACAGTTTTCCATTACGAGCTGTAGTTTTTGTGTGGTTTTCTGTTGTCTATTTACATGACTAAATAAAAAAAATGTAGGTTTCCGGTGCTACATTGGCTACATGAGTTTGACCAATCAACATGCACTCATATCATGCATGGTATGAACTAAGAACTAAGTTCTTTGAAAATGGTACAAAAACGCCTCTTGACTGCTGACTTATCTGTGTAGGTTTGACGGCAGCATCACATTTGTGTTTATTCTTATTACTTGCACGAGACACACCAATGTAAATAACTCCACCATTACTTTTTGTTATCGACTGTGGCCGAAATACCCACTACTGCTGCTTTGTACCTGGTGTGGAAACTTCCAGATATGCCAGAAAACCAAACTATAATAATACATTGTGGTGACCCACAATATAGAGACATTCACTCAGGGCTGCAGCCCCTTTAAGAACCGAACACACTGCAAAAAAGCCAACTTGTATTTTTTGGCCTAAAACAGTGATTTAAGTCGGTAAAACTTGGAAATATAAATTATTGACATTTAGGGCAATAATGTAAGTTAGCACAACAAAGGAAGCCAGTTGTCTGCTCAAAAACAAGTTGGTGAGTTGTTGTTACTTATATCTTTAAGTTGGGGTTCACAACAAGGGACAATAGTTCTGATAACTCTTATTTCTTTGTTGGGAAATTCGGGAAAGTGGTGAAATTTATAAGCGAAAGCTATCGGCTAACTGATGCTTGCGGCTAACTGATGCTAGCGGCGCTTCTTGTTACAGCTACAAGAGTAGCCATTAGCGTATCAATGCTAACTCAAAATTGTGGTCGCAACATTAGCCAACATTTCATAGAGGCGTTACAGTCGTGCCAAGTAGGTTAAGGGGCCCAGAAGGGGGTCAGGGTTTAATATTACAGGGGCACTGAAGCCCCCTTAAAAACCGCCATTGATTGGTGGAGTTCCCACATGTCAACATTGAGGAATATTGTCCCAATCTACAGGTTAGATCTCCATTTTTCCTTTAAAAGTGCAGATACCAAACAGGTGGGACAGCACAAATGTAGGTTGAGGATATTGGATCAGTCATCAGCCATTAAATGAGGTTATTCATCTCAGGAAAAAACAAGTTCAGGCTGATTCTTCCACTACAGCGTTTATTTACGGTACACAGAGCGTTCCCCAAGGAGTCCGAGCTCTTACTCCCATCTGAATTAGACTGGAACATTTCAGCACGCTCATCCTTTTTCATCCTCACAGTGTCCCCACAGCTGTCACTTCTCTCGTCAATCCACCATCATCCATTCATTATAATCATCCACCCATCCACCCATCCATCCATCCATCCATCTATCCATGCACTCTGCCATCTCGTCTCTCACTGCTTGACTCTCCACTCCTCCACAGAGGCTTGTCAGACTAGTGAGGAAGCAGCTTATGGAGCTTAGTTCTGCAAAGAGGCATCACCACCTACTTTATCCCCTGTCTGATGACTCTCTGGGGATGGTTAACCCTTGCATAAACACACACACGTAAACACACACATGCACGATGACTCCGGGGTAAAGCCAAGCCTGCATAGATGTAAGAGTAATCTGGTCTTCAATCCCAACATGTGTGGCTGCTGGAAGCTTTGACGTCACACAGTTTTCTAGAAATGTCTGCACCTCGCCTGTGCAGCAGAGGAAACAGGCAGGACAACAAAACAAGTGAGAGGGGAAAGACTCGATCGCTTTCACATCGTACACAAGAAGGCTGAGGGATGAAAGCAGGACGGATGCAGTGTTACGCTGAGGCTCCAGGGAGGGAAATATCAGTTTGCCCTTCCTCGGTCCGGGTGCCATAGTATAATTCCTTTTTCTGTCCAAATGTAACATAGTTAATCAGGTATTAGTATTCCACTTGCCATCTTTAAAAAAGCCCACAGGTATTGAACGCAGCACCCCTGGGGTTTAGTGTCGTGCACCCCGGGGGCAGCTGCATTCAGACCTTGTGGGATAACGGTAAGGTTACGGGCTATGAGCTCCGTCTTTTTTCTTTAATATATTCATTTTATTTTATTTTATTTTAGTAGAAACTTAACGTGTCTTTTAATTTTATATTTTTCAGAGGGATGCACTTGTTTTATTTCGTCAGGTATGATTTTTGTATTTCATGTTTGTTGTATTTCATGTTTATTGTATTTCATGGCATTCAGACCTTGTGGGATAACGAGGGATGCACTTGTTTTATTTCGTCAGAATAAATGGCTGGATGCCAACTCGATGTCCTGGTCGACTTAATAACACAACGCAAAGAGAGAGTACTAAGCCGCTACACAAACGAAAATAGGAAAAAACGAAAACAGTGCCCCCTTTTCCTTTTTAAACCAAAAACGGATTTTGCTATCAGCATCAAAAAACGAAAGATGTTAATAAATGTGAACCATGCATGGTTGAGAGAACAGTAGCCTATACTAGTGTATGATTATACTTTTTTTTCTTTTTTATGCTTGATAATAAGTACTTATTAATACGGGACTTTTATTTTGACGGGGGGGGGGGTTTTCCGCTTCCGATGTGTCCGACGTCATATCAATAAATGAGAAACGAAAACATGAAAAAAATGAATTAGCAAAAACCAAATAACGGCCGTTATTTCATTTTGTTTTTTCCGTTTTTCCATTTTTGGTTTAAAACGAAAAAAGGAAAAGGGGGCACTGTTTTCGTTTTTTCCTATTTTCGTTTGGACAGAAAAAGGAATTATACTATGGCACCCGGACCTTCCTCCACTTTGACTGAAATATCTCAACAACTGTTCAATGGATTGACATTCAATTTGGTGCAAACATTCATGACTTCCTCATGATGAATTATAGCAACTATGGTGTACCTCTGACTTTCTCTCTAGCGCCACCTTCAGGTCAAAATTTTCATTTGTCTTTTATGACAATTATCTGCAAAATTCCTTCGTGTTTAGTGTTAATTAGCAAGTATAATCAAGCCAACACACTAATAAAAGATGATTCAGATTGCCCCTGTAAAACATCAGCATGTTAGAATTTAGCTCACAGCTGTGCCTGAGTGAAGCTTCACAGATTCAATACACCGCTTCTCTTTATCTATTGGATGGATTGCCATGAAATTTAAAATTTCACAGTACAGTTCAGCTTGCAAGACGTCCTCCTACCTAAACATCAGAAAAAGTAACTGGCCAAATGACAGTTTTAATGATGTGAAACAGTTTTATGTTAAGAAATTACTTGGTTACAAAAAATTACGACTATGATCTAGAAAATAAAAATATTCTGTAATGTTTAGGAAGCTAATTTACTTTATGTTTAGGCATCAGAGGTACTCCATCAAGTTTGGCAACAAAACTAGTGTAATGTGAGGGTTCGATGTGTGGTGGTTGGATCACACTTACAACAAGATGGAGACAGATAACTTTCTTAAACCTTTATCAGGCAAAGAACTATATTTGGTAACTTCAGGTAATATTTCGAGAAAAAAGTTGCAAATTTACTAGACTAAAGTGGCAAATCTACAAGAAAAAAAGTCGCAGATTTACGAGAAAAAAGTGGGAAAAAGCAACTTTTTTCTCCCAGATTCACCACTTTAAATCTCATAAATCTGCGCATTTTTTTCTCGTAGATTTGCCACTTTAATCTCGTAAACTTTTTTCTCAAAAATGTATTTTCGTATGTTTTTTTTACACATTCTGTCTGTATGTAACATCCTCCAATATTCTCTAGGGTTGAAATTTGGAATTTGCAAGTATTTCAATGAGTATTTCAAACAGCCTTTTTACTCAGTCACCAAACTTCATAACAACTTCACTTCCTGGTTTCTCACATCCCACCAGACTGAATTAACCAATCAGAAGCCAGTCCTAAACTGTCTTAAAGACGCAGCTGCAAACATTCAACATGTAAATATGTAGATAATAAATGTGCAACATAAATACACAAACAGCCAACTGATGAAAATGATAACATTGTAAAAGCATCTTTTAGTAAATTAACTCAAATATAAATGATATTAACTTCTGAACCTTCTTAACCTTACACTAGTTTAAGCGACAACATTGCTCCATTCAATTTTGGTGCAAAAACTCCTCAGTTCGGTTTCCGCAACAAATCTGTTCAGTTAGATTTAGGCAACAAAACTCCTGGTGCTGTTCTGGAAGAGATGTTGTGACGTCACAACATGCACAACTACATAATAAAAAATTATTTTGTTAAAATAACACCAACACCACTATCTGAGTGGACTCCCCTGAGTTTGTTTGTTTATTAGTTTAAACGAATGACGTTCAATTTGCCTCAGCTGTACTTTCATGTTAACATAAGATGATGAACATGGTTAACAGTATACCAGCTAAACATCAGCATGTTAGCCTTTTCACAGGGAACTGGAATATGTTGTCATCAACTAATCATTCATGATTAACCTAGAATTTATTTAGCCTTACATTAGCTAGCATATCTTTGTCCTGATGATCACACTGTAAAAAATGTTTGTAGAAATTACAGTAAAACACTGTCAAATTACATCAGAAATAGGTCGTAAAATTGAACATTGTACATCACCGTAGTAGATACTTTTAATTACTGTAAATCAAAGAATAGCATAAAACTTTAAATTCTACTGTCATAAACTGTAGAAAACACACAGTTGTGCTGTAAAAATAAACAATTTTCATGTAAAATGAATGGAGAAATAGCATGATGACACAATTATCCTGAAATTAATGGGATTATTCAGTATAAATTACAGTTTTTTTGCTGATATTTACATTTACATACGCTCACTGTATTTCTTACGGTGAAATTCTGGCAACCACAGCTGCCGGTATTTTACCGTAAATTAAACAGATTTTTTTTTACAGTGCAGATTAGATTAGATCTGAAGGTCCTGTACCAACTTGTTCAAAAACTTATCATAGGCTTCCAAAGATTATATTTTCCTAAATGGACAGATGACTTGTGTTTAGTTTAGTTTAGTTTAGTTTAGTAAATAAAAGCATCCAAAAAGTAGAGACTTTGTCTAAAACAGAACAAAAACAGAATGTGATTAATTTGCGATAAAGGAAAACTGTATAAACACAATATATTAAGTGTTCAAAGTGATTTTGTTTCCTGTAGATAAACTCTGAATTCTGTTTTTTTAACATCCCAGCTTCTTCGGGATCGGTTAAGATGAATATGTTGAACTTTCTCCCTGCTTTGCTTTCTTTGTCCTTGTGAGCGAGCTGATATTTCTGTAATTGGCTCGGAGCAGCGCCGAGTTAAAGCGCAGCCTCACAGAGCTGCTAGCGTGGCTGTTTGGATCTGTGTGGATTTGGGGCGCCCTGGTGGCCTCGGGGTTAAGGCTGATGATCTGAAATCCAGCCTTTGTTGCATCTAATCCCCCGTCTCTCTCTCCTTTCATTTCCTGTCATCCCTCTCAGTGTTGAGGAAATCTGTTAAGACTTCTCTGATCATTTCTTTAGAGTATATAATTATAAACGAAATGGCAGTTATAATTAGCAGCTTGTGGCCATCTGTGTGTGTGTGTGTGTGTGTGTGTGTGTGTGTGTGTGTGTGTGTGTGTGTGTGACAGGAGAGCCCTGCATGACAAGTTCAATGTGAGAGCAAACACCCATATGGTGAGAGGAAATCACAGATTCTGTGTGTCTCTGCATGTGTTTATACACCAGAGGCTGCACTGAAGACATTAACAGAATGCAAACCTCGGGTGGATTGTCCCTTTTTGTCTGTCTGTCTACTGTATCTGTCTCTCTCTCTGTTTGTATGTGTGTGTGTGTGTGTGTGTGTGTGAGAGAGTGAAGACGGAGATTGAATAATGAGGAGAAACGAGGTCATAGGAGGACCGACATCATGTGTCCAGTCAGCATTCAAACTTACATCTAAAGAGAGTTTCTGCACATCAACATTTTCTGTGTCATTGACTTTCACTGCTTCAAGAAACAATACAGACTAATGTCCTATGTTTGTTTCAGACTATTATTTATTCGTCTTAAATGGAGTCAAAAAATCAGACAAGGAATATGAGCAACTGTGCATTAGACTGGTAGTTCTCAACCTTTTTGAGTCGCGACCCCCAATTTAACATCCATGTTGTCCGCGACCCCCACTCACTGAACACAATCTCACAAGCACAGTTCAGATCACCCAAAAAAGAAACAAAATGATCAAAAAAGACACAAAATGACCAGAAAAGACACAAACTGACTGAAAAAAGACACAAAATGACCAAAAAAAGGAAACAAAATGACCAAAAAAGACACAAATTGACCACAAAATTATCAATAAAGACACAAAATGACCAAAAAAGACACAAATTGACCACAAAATTTAAAAAAAAGACATTAAGACTAAAACACATGAACACTTTAACACAGTGGAGACAGAGCTGACTTCCACAATGATTTGGTGACCCCCAGAAATCATCTCGCGACCCCAATTGGGGTCCCGACCCCAAGGTTGAGAATAGCTGCATTAGACAAGTAGAAAACTAACAAAATAATCTCACCACATCGTCCTGTTAGAAGCAGCTCTGGAGGTTTTTCCTCACATAATCAAAGCTTCAGACATTAAGGCTCAAAGTTTAAATGTAACATTTTGCAGCTATTTCACCTTAAAACAACCGCTTCAAAATGGCTTTGATGCTACACTGACTGCAGCAAACACCTGTTCCTGCACAATGTTACTAAGCTGAGCAGGTACGCCACCAGCTCACTCACTCATTTTTTGGTCTGGATCATATTTTATCCAGATTTTCTTTATTGTGTTTTTCTTTTTCTACAAACAGTCAGGATCTCAGTTCTTATAAAAGACAATGGTTCCAAAACAGGCTTAAGATCCAGTTCTGGATCATATTTTATGGAGTTTTCTGATGGACAGAAAGCTTTACTTGTTTCAAAAGTAAAGCTAGCCGCTAACTGTAGCCACTGTCAGATAGTTAGCAGTTTTTGGTCCATATCCAGAAATAATCCATAATCCAGAAACCTACATCAGGTCAATAAAGTTTTCAGAATGGCTTGTTGGGAAATTTGCATTTCTGATGTTAAAACACATATACTTTGACCAAAGTATGACATACACTGTAATAAATTATTCTGTAGTCATTTCATTTTACTTAATATATTTGATAAAATGTATTAAATGTAAATGCGTCTTTGATTTTGAGGCAGTTGTTTAAGTAACTTTAATATACAAATGTTTGAGATAGAATCTGCTTATTTTGATCACATTAAATATAATCTTTATGTGTATGTCATTCTAAATCAAGAGAATTTTGAATGAATCCAACACAAAAGAATGTCTGTTTTTAATTGACAGGCACTTCCTGTTAAGTTGTTATTAACTCAACTTGTAACGTAGTTAGATTGAATTAATAATATTGCGTGCAATCTGTTGCCTCAATTTTATTGAGTAGCTATTGTTTATCTTTTTTTTTACAGTGTAAGGAACAGTACTGCGAAGCTACAGAATGATATACAAACTTTAAAAAATAACTCAAATATATTAATGGGTTATTATTATTTTTGATGCAGTTATGTAAGCAGCATTTACTGTTGTCCAGGTAGGACTCATTTTAAATACCTTATATACCATTATGTGCTTTATTTTATATTTATGTCATTTTTAACTGATCATGTTTTTATGTTTAATCTTGTCCTGAAAAGTAACTAAAGCTGTTAGCTAAATGTAGTGGAGTAAAAAAATACAATATTTACCTCAGTACTTGAATAAATGTACTTAGTGACATTCCACCACTGGATCTGAATGAGTCAAAACTGCACTGATACACCTTTCACACTTATTTTATTATCTGATTTTAACCCTTTATCAGGCAAATAACTATATTTGGTAACTTCATATAATATCTTGAGAAAAAAGTTGCAAATTTACTAGATTAAAGTGGCAAATCTGCACGAAAAAAGTCGCAGATTTCGTGGACTGTGTCCAGTCAGCATTCAAACTTACATCTAAAGAGAGTTTCTGCACATCAACATTTTCTGTGTCATTGACTTTCACTGCTTCAAGAAACAATACAGCCTAATGTCCTATGTTGGTTTCAGACTATTATTTATTTGTCTTAAATGGAGTCAAAAAATCAGACGAGGAATATGAGCGACTGTGCATCAGACAAGTAGAAAACTAACAAAATAATCTCACCACATCGTCCTGTTAGAAGCAGCTCTGGAGGTTTTTCCTCACATAATCAAAGCTTCAGGCATTAAGGCTCAAAGTTTAAATGTAACATTTTGCAGCTATTTCACCTTAAAACAACCGCTTCAAAATGGCTTTGATGCTACACTGACTGCAGCAAACACCTGTTCCTGCACAATGTTACTAAGCTGAGCAGGTACGCCACCAGCTCACTCACTCATTTTTTGGTCTGGATCATATTTTATGGAGTTTCCTGATGGACAGAAAGCTTTACTTGTTTCAAAAGTAAAGCTAGCCGCTAACTGTAGCCACTGTCAGATAGTTAGCAGTAATTTTACTTCAGTTGCAAATTAACTAGATTAAAGTGTCGAATCTACAAGCAAAAAAGGCGCAGATTTAAGAGATTTAAAGTGGCAAATCTGCACGAAAAAAGTCGCAGATTTATGAGGAAAAAAGTGGGAAAAAACGTTTTTCTCCCGGATTCACCACTTTAAATCTCATATATCTACGCATTTTTTTCTTGTAGATTTACCACTTTAATCTCGTAAACTTTTTTTCTCAAAATATCATTTTCGTATGTTTTTTTAAACATTCTGGCTATATGTAATATCTTCCAATATTCTCTAGGGTTGAAATTTGGAATTTGCAAGTATTTCAATGAGTGCCCTATTAAGGGTTAATAATTTACACACATAAAAGCAGTGTCAGTTGGGACATCATTGTTTACACTACTATTTTATTTTCTTAAATGTGTTCAGGCGTCTTTGGAGGTTATGTAAAATAAACATGTAGTGCTGCTGGTGGTTTGTGTCAGACGTTTTCTGCCTAAAGCCTCTGACAGAATATCCAGGTCATGCAGGGGTGACGTATAAAAGTGTCACAGTGGTTTTCTGTTTACAGCAACACACACACACACACACACACACACACACATGACTACACATGTGCCTCCACCCTTCCTCTCCTGGCTGTGAACGATTCAAGTGTGCCCGTGACGTGCAGCTAATCAAACACTTGGACCCACGGTGGGTTTGTGCAGCACATCTGCTGCTCCTGCTGCGCCACTGAGAGAATTCCCGAGCGTTTGGGAAACAATAATGCCTCAGCTGCAGATCTGAGGAGGAGGAGAAGTCAATTACTGTACATTTCAACCGTCCAAATTGCTAAACACTCGACAGAACGAGCTCATGTGGAACACGTCGCCCTCGCTGGATGTAATGGGAAAATGGGAAATTCATGAATTTCAATTGATTGCTTTGATGGATGAGGACAGAATGGAGTTGACCCTGACCCTAACACTGTCTTATGATCGAAGAGGCAATTTCACCCACTTAAGCTGGACAGGTGCCCATATAAAACCTCTCAATAATATGAAACCACTGACTTTTATATGCCTTAAATATAAGGTATGAAGGCTGTGTGCATATGCATGTTATAGGTAATATAAAGCCCATTTGAGACCTTTTTTAAATTTTGATTTAGCTCCTTTATGCAGAAATAATATTGTAAACAAAGTATTATTACATACCTGCAGTCTGGGACTGCAATCAGACATCAGAAGATGCAACAAAGTACAGATATTACTCATTTAAAAGTCAGACGACAACACACTTTGAAAGCACTTGATCCACTCAATTCAATCTAAAATAACAAAACCTATATATTTTTTACACTTAGCATTATCCCGCCATAGAGATTGTGATAATTTTGGTTGTATTCACTGGTAAACTTCATCATAGAGGCTATTTATTTGGGAGAAAGTAGATCCACTTCACTTTCACTGTATGACAGCGGATCCAGAAATCTCGAAGAAGACCTTAAACCGCTTATCATTATTTATACAGTCTGTGGTCCAGTGAGGGTCCCTTCAAGTCTGCAGGACAAACAGCTTCAAGGGCTGAAGCTAAAGAATGAGGGATGAAGTGATGAGTTTAGCAGGTGAATCCTTTCAAGAAGTAATGGACCTGCCACACCCCCTTTTTCTAGTTAGCATGAAAGTAAATCAGTTGTCCTTTGAGTCAACCTTTCCACAAAATCTTTTGCAAGTCTGTTGTGATAGTTCAGACCCATTGTAATGCCCCATTTTAGCCAATTGCCTTTAAAACTAATATGCAAGTTTTTTAAATCAAATCACGGCATGGATTTCTCTCTGGTGTTCTTGGTGTCTTAGCAGACTTTACCTTCCATTATCTAAAACAGATGAAGTCTCATTAGCTTCACACTGACAGCAGTTTTTCTTTTTCACCACTAAGATGTTTTTCTGCACTCAAGACAATTAAGTCGTGAATGCCAACATCTCAAAAAGCACAGACAGGAGGAAAAAAAAACCCCACAGCAGGAAATATTTCCCCTGAGTTCAGCAGGCAGGGGGTGTTGAGTCGGCGTGAACCGTTTCTGCTCAAGCACATTAGCCACATCAGTCAGCACCTGAGCGCTCAGCAGCCTGTATAATCCACCAGCACCCACCTCACACACTGCACCGTCAATACAGCTGATTGGGGGTCAAAGGCAGCATTCAGCGGGGATTACAGGGAGCATGGGAAAGAAGAGGCGAGCTCAATAAAGCCGACTGTGGCTGAGGATGATAGACCAAATAAAAAAAGTGAGTGTTATAGTATTGCAAATCGATTTCACATGCATGCTTCCTTTTCTCCTCCGCCCTGACTCCACTGCTGCCACCACATGTTAGCCAGCCAAGAGTCTTTCTCTTTCTCCGTGCTGACCATTTCTGCAACGAGCAGACTCCTCGTCTCTGCTGCACAGACTCACACTGTTACTGTCCACTTTGCAGAAGCTTTTATTTGCTTTATTGGCGAGAGTAAGATGACGATCAATAGAAGATGAATGAGAGGCTTCTTCCCTTTCTATGATCTACAACACTTTGATATGTTTCTGTTAGAGCTCGCCGAATGATATCTTTGTTTCCTTTTATTAAAAAAAAACAGTTTTCACACTGATTTTAGAAGGAAAATACTGTGCTACGCTATGGCACCCAAAATAATGACTTTTTCTGGCTGGAATATAAAATAGACATGTTTCTGTTAGAGCTCGTCGAATGATATCTTTGTTTCATTCATATTTTTTTAAAAACTGTTTTTCTCAGGGTTATAGCTAGAAGATAGTTAGAAGGTCAATCAGCCAAGTCATCAGCAAAAAATGTTGGCACTTAACATTGTGCAAAGCACGCTTTATGTTTTTTGGGGGGTATTTTTTGTCATTGATGAAACAATATGATTTTAGGACTAACTGAGCCAGGACTTTAAACCAGAAACCCAATGTTTGCATCCTGTTTTTCTCTGGATTTTATGTTTTTTTAAGCATATACCTGTTGTTGTTTTTGTCAAATCTAAACCAAGTGATTTTTGTGCCAAACCTTAGCCAAAGCGTTTAAAACGAAGGTCGCCTTCTGTTTGCAGAGATTAAAGCAGCGGACGTCTGGTATCATAATGAAAACAGGTTGCAGAAGTGCAGAATATTCATTGTTATTATTATTATTATGCATTCTGGCCATTGACATCCTCTAAAAGGTGACAAATTAAAATATAATATCTAAATTACATCTATCTAAATTTGTTTACAACAAAAAAAAGCCCAGTGATGTAGCAGATGATTAAACACACTTATCAGACTCAATAATGGATCCAGAGACAAATTTGCATAATTTTAGCTTATCTCAAATTATTGTATAAAATATAGATCTATATATATATTATAAAATAAGCTGCGGTCAATGTTGTGTCGTTCACCAACGTTTCGTTCTAAAGAAAGCATCTTTGGGGTGCCGGCTCCACCTAATCTATGTGGGAATGGTCGCAGTTTTATTAGTGTGTGATTAAATGAAGGAAAAAGAAACCACAGGGTCAGCTAGGTTTAGGCAAAACAAGAACCTTGAAATTTAGAAATGGTGTCAGCTATTAACTTTGTTTTTATTCATTACTTATTTAAATATTCAACAACTGACTGACCCTGAACATACAGTACTGTGTTAATTTAACTGTATTTCATTTAGATTTTTTTTTTTTTACTTATAATTTCTATAATTGGTTGACAATGTTATACACTGTATGTAAAATGTATAATAATATAATATATTCTTTAAGGATGTGATTTGTTTAAAAGAAAGCAGCCTTCTTAGCACCTTTGCAGAGTCAAATCGATGCATTATTTCCATTGAAAAGGTCTATTTTATATTCCAGCTAAAAAAAAAGTCATTATTTTGGGTGCCATAGCGTAGTAACACAGTATTCCCTTCTAAGATCAGTATGAGCCCCAAAAGTCCCACATAGGGGTTTTATTAAATACCTTATGTTTCTGAAGATATGCAGTTCAGGACAGTTACATGATAAAAATGAATTAAAATGCAGATTTTTGATCTTATTTTTAGTTTGACATGGATCTAAACCCTGAGTGGAAATGCTGAACTTCCACCTTTCGTGGACATTGTTGCTCCTTATACCACCTCACTTCCTGCTTCACTCCTGTAATAATCACTACAACCACTAGAGGTCAGTGCAAAACATTAAATGTTAATATATCAGCCCATTTAATAACTGGCCTTTCTATCTATGAGGAACATTTGAACCAGGTGCAAAAGTCTCTAAATTAACTAACTAAATTCTTCGTTATCAGTTCGGCGAAGTTTCGCCATGTTTCAGTTTGGTGATTAAATGCAGTCAGAGCTCCAGTTAAGCACGAAAATATTTTGATTCTGTAAACGGAAAAAAACTGCTTCAACCATCACCAATTAGGGATGAGAGATAAAAGAAAATGTCGAATCTGTGTCAACAATAGCTAAAATGAAATATTAAACTACAGTAAATAAAGAAAATATAAGTTGTGACCACATATGAGCATAAACATAATCTATAACTGCAGAAATCGACATAGAGAATATATTAGTTTATATATTTAAATGCATTTAACATATTTGCTGTTGTTGTGTTACTTAGTGTCTATGAAAATGAGTAAAAATATGAAAAAAAAATAGAAAAGGAAATATCGGCAGATATAACATTATCAGTTTTTTATGCATTGGTTTCTGCATCATCATCAAAAAATGTGCTATTCAATAATAAGGTATACATATTTCTTAGTGTAAACCATACACCATCTATGAATGATATTTCAAGTAAAAAATTAAAAAATATTCATCACAAATATCTCAAACAGTGAAAATATTCCTCCTTTCTGCAATCGAGAACCATGTCAACATTATTTTTACATTTAAATATTAATTTATTATAATTTAAATGTTTCTTTAAATTAAGCAGATTTTTTTATTTCATGTTATAATAGAAATAATGGTTCATTACATACCGTCGTTATGCACTTTATGTGTTTTTTTATGCACACTGTTCATTGCACCTTATTTGTTTCATAGCACCAACATTTTTATACTGTATATTCATATTTATTCTGCACTGGAATTCTATTCTACTCCTTAATACATACTCCTTCTTTAGACACTTTATTTGTATTTTTATTGTATTTTTATATTTTATTGCTTGAAGTATGCCTAGGTTGTTCTTTTTATTTAATTGTGTTGTTATTGTCTCTGTGTGTAATGCTGCTGCTACGCTGTAATTTCCCAGCTTGGGATAAATAAAGTATATCTATCTATCTATCTATCTATCTATCTATCTATCTATCTATCTATCTATCTATTGCATTAGACATTTTACAGTTACTAAATGAAACACTGACTTCTAACCTGAACCAACCTGAAATTTAAAAAGTTCATCACAAAAACAGTATTAAGAAAAACATAATAATAGTTTTATTTAAATGCGTGGTCCTACCTGAGGCTTCACACTGACGTCTTGTTGTTCTTTTCTTTCTGTCAGGATGAGATCAGCTTCAGTGTGACAGAAACTGGAACGCCAGCAGCTCCGTCTCAGCATCCAGCATCCTCTCCGCTGCTCTGCTCCTCACTGCCAGCCTCCTCCACACACACTGGAGTAAAAGCCTCGCTCCTCCCCCCTCTCTCTCTCTCTCTCTCCCTCTCTCTCTCTCTCTCTCTCTCTCTCTCTCTCTCTCTCTCTGTTTCTCTGTTTAACTAAATCCGTCCACTCTCATCTCATCAGCAGAAGACAAAATGGTGATGCCTCCATTGCTGGCAAAGTGAACTATAAGAATGAAAGAAAAAAAAAAAGCAGGTTAGAGATTTAAAAAAAGAAAAAAAAAAAAGACATTTACTGAGCTGCACTCTTTGTGTTTAAATATTTCCTCTTTATGCTACTTTATAACAGTAGTTCTCAACCTTTTTGAGTCGCGACCCCCAATTTAACATGCATGTTGTCCGCGACCCCCGCTCACTGAACAGAATCTCACACGCACAGTTCAGATCACCCAAAAAAGAAACAAAATGACCAAAAAAAGAAACAAAATGACCCAAAAAAGAAACAAAATGACCACAAAAAGAAACAAAATGACCCAAAAAAGAAACAAAATGACCACAAAAGACTCAAAATGACAAAAAAAAAGACACAAAATTACCAAAAAAGACACAAATTGACCAGAAAATGATCAAAACAAGAAACAAAATGACCAAAAAAGACTCAAAATGACCAGAAAAGACACAAAATTACCAAAAAAGACTCAAAATGACCACAAAAAAAGACAGAAATGACACAAAAAAAAAAAAAATTACCAAAAAAGACACAAAATTACAAAAAAAAGACTCAAAATGACCACAAAAAGACACAAAATGACACAAAAAAGAAAAAAAATGACCAAAAAAGACACAAAATGACAAAAAAAAGACACAAAATGACAAAAAAAGGAAACGAAATTACCAAAAAAGACGCAAATTGACCAGAAAATTATCAAAAAAAGAAACAAAATGACCACAAAAGACTCAAAATTACCACAAAATGATCAAAAAAAGACACAAAAAGACCAGAAAAGACACAAAATGCCCACAAAAAAGACACAAAATAACACAAAAAAGACACAAAATGACACAAAAAAGAAAAAAAAATACCAAAAAAGACACAAAATGACCAAAAAAAGGAAACAAAATTTCCCAACAAAGAAATAAGAGTTATCAGAACTATTGTCCCTTGTTGTGAACCCCAACTTAAAGATATAAGTAACAACAACTCACCAACTTGTTTTTGAGCAGACAACTGGCTTCCTTTGTTGTGCTAACTTACATTATTGCCCTAAATGTCAATAATTTATATTTCCAAGTTTTACCAACTTAAATCACTGTTTTAGGCCAAAAAATACAAGTTGGCTTTTTTGCAGTGCAGGGAAAGAAGCTGTTTTTCATCCTGCTAGTTCTGTATTTTAGACTTCTGTACCTCAGGCTGAGCAGGTGGTGACCTGGGTGGAGCTCGTCACAGGCGATCTTCCTCGCTCTAATTCTAATCATTTTATCTTTGAGTTCAAAATGCATGTTTGAATTTGTGCTAAATTTGCTGAAATTCACCCCAGGTGTTCCTGAGATATCACGTTCACGAGACGGAAAAACAGAAACCAAAAAGCATCCAGTCACAGGTTGTGTTTTGACTTGAGCAGCGTGAAATTAAATTTGCCATCTGAGATCTAATTTTTCCGATTATTATGACACCACATGAATGCAGCACAAATGCTTTACCTCGCAATGTAAACAGAAGTTGAAAATAATTGGTGTACCAGTGGTTTCCAATTACATTGCTTAAAATCTGTGTTCACACATACATACAGAAATATTAAGCTGCTTATTTTATTTTTATTTAAATGGTCAACAATTGGCTGATAAACATACAGCAAGTTTAAGCAATTCATTTCATTCTTAGTTATCTTTTTAAGCAGTGGACAATTGACTGACATAAGACACTATTAAGCTTTTTATTTATGCATTCATTTATTTAATTTTTTTATTTAAATAATAACAATTGACTGATATAAAATGCACTGATGTTTATTTGGTCATAAAAAAACTTTTGTTGTTCTTAATTTAAATGTTTAACAATTGACTATTATTGAACATACAGTACTGATGTCAACTATTTTTTGTTTTAATTTATTCTTTATTTTCTCAGAGTTTTTCTCAGATTGGCTGACAGTGTAATACCTTATATTGCATGCACAATGCTTTATGATATTAAAAAAATCTTCTTCCTTCTGAGTCCTTCTGCACAGTAATACTTCTGTTCTTATATTTAAACAGGCTTTTGAAGCAAAGCAAGCATGACTTTTACTTGTAACGGAGTATTTTTTACATGAATGTCCAAACACCAATTAAAAAAAACACACATTTCCTTTTGTTGTGTGACAGATTAAACCCACGTCTGCCTCTCTGACTGTACACATGTGCTACAAAAGGGCTCGTATTCATGCACCATATGGGAATACTTTCTAATAGATCTATTTTTGGTCCTTTATTTTCCCCGAAGCTAAACAGCTGCACTTATTATGTGCAATACAATACAAATCCAATAGGCTTGTATGCACCGTGCAATTAGAGACCATAATGATTATGTAATTCTATTATTCAGCAAACGTAGCCAAGAGTTAACCTTAAGCCATTTTTCTAGAGCGGTCAGTGGAGCATTGGAGCCGTTACAGTGACACATGTTACAGATGTGACACGTGAAGTCTTTATGTCGGGTTATTGACGCTGTGAGGACACTTTGATTCAGTGAATTATGGTTCTTTTGTCCCTGAGGAACAATTTGTATCCTCCAAAAAGGTTCAGTCGAGATTAAACAGCTGCCAGTCATCCAGAGTGTGTGAACAGTGTGTGTGTGTGTGTGTGTGTGTGTGTGTGTGTGTGTGTTCTTGTACTTCCTACATAGTGAGGACCGGAACACGTTTTTAACCAACAGAGTGAGAGCATTTTTGCAAAGTGAGGACATTTTGGCAGGTCCTCACTTCTTTAAAGGCTTTTTTGTGATTTCAGACTTTGTTTTAAGGGTTAAAGGTTACATGATAATGATAACTAACTGAAACTTTATTGTGTGGTTACAAAACTAACTAAAATTATAGTGAAAATGTCCTTCGTTTTCATCTTTGTCAACTTTTTTCATACATAATGAAGATGGATCAGACAAAGGAAATAAAGGCAAAATTTGCTGTGACCTCTTTTAATCTCCCACCCAACAAATACCCCATTACAAAAAAACTAAAACTAATTAAAAACTAAACTAAAACTAGGAAACTCACTTTAAAAACTCATTAAAACTAACTGGATTTGAAAACAAAAATTCACAACAAAATTAAAGCTAAAACTAATGAAAAATCCAAAACTATTATAACCTTGCAAGAGAATTCACTGTTACAATGAGGGTCCTCACACAGATTGAAGTGTGTTTGTGTGTGTGTGTGTGTGTGTGTGTGTGTGTGTGTGTGTGTGTTCTTGTACTTCCTACATAGTGAGGACCGGAACACGTTTTTAACCAACAGAGTGAGGACATTTTTGCAAAGTGAGGACATTTCGGCCGGTCCTCACTTCTTTAAAGGCTTTTTTGTGATTTCAGACTTTGTTTTAAGGGTTAAAGGTTACATGATAATGATAATTAACTGAAACTTTATTGTGTGGTTACAAAACTAACTAAAATTATAGTGAAAATGTCCTTCGTTTTCATCTTTGTCAACTTTTTTCATACATAATGAAGATGGATCAGACAAAGGAAATAAAGGCAAAATTTACTGTGACCTCTTTTAATCTCCCACCCAACAAATACCCCATTACAAAAACACTAAAACTAATAAAAACTAAACTAAAACTAGCAAACTCACTCTAAAAACTCATTAAAACAAACTGAATTTGAAAACAAAAATTCACAACAAAATTAAAACTAAAACTAATGAAAAATCCAAAACTATTATAACCTTGCAAGAGAATTCACTGTTACAATGAGGGTCCTCACAAAGATAGAAGTACAAGAATGTGTGTGTGTTTGTGTGTGTGTGTGTGTGTGTGTGTGTGTGTGTGTGTGTGTGTGTGTGTGTGTGTGTGTGTGTGTGTGTGTGTCCAGCATGCTGTTGCCCTCTTGTGGCTCTTCCACTATAATGTCTAACTGTCCGTCTGTGTCTGCTGTAATCACGCTACACCGAACACTTAATTGGCCAAACATTTCGCCGGCTTGGAGATTTGCACAAAATTGAATATGAACTCAGCCTTGAAAATGTGCCAAAACAAACTCATGGTGAGCAGCAAGACGTGAGAGTGTCAGCTCATGCAACAGAACAGGGATATTTTAATTAGGGAATTAAAATAAACATTAAAATCAGGCTGCATCGTGGCCTTCTCGAGAGTCGGGTCGAGTTTATTGACACTGTAGATTGAGACTTAATGCATCTTCAGGTTCATAAAACAGGAACTGGTGTGTCATTTTATAACAAAATAAAATGAAAAAATAAAAAAGATGTGAATCCTTATTTACAGATTGCTATTTTTAGCGCTATGCTGCAAAAAATATAAAAACACTCAATGTATTATATTGATAACATACAAAGAATTTAACACAACAAACAATGTAAAAAAAAAAAAAGCAAATACCTTGTAAAAATACTTTTTTGCATGTTTTAAAAAAAACAATTATTTAATTGATTTTATCAGATTTTTTGTTTTATCTTATAAAATACATTTTAATGTAAAAACTAGAGTTATAAAACTTTCAAATGTTTTTCAAACTATATTTAAATTAAATATTATTTTGATTTATTTGAATACACTTTTTTAAATTTTTTACAATTTATTTTTATTTTTGCTTTCATGTTTTTAAGATCTATTCATAATATATGCATAATATAATGCACAGATTAATCAACAATAATAAGAAATGTATGCAGAATAACAATTTAACCCATTTATTTCTGCAGGATTCAGTGTATATTTACAAAAAAACAGTGCTAGAAACATTTCTGTTTGCTGATACTCCACTGCATGCAGCTTCTCTATTACTTACTTTTTTAGAAAAGGATTTTGTCGTTATAGTTGCTTATAGCTATATTACATGTTTATATAATTCCAATAAATGTTACACTTAATTGTTACACTAATTTCCATTCATAAAGGATTTATATATATGCAAAACAATGAAATTATGGCCATGAAATAACCATGATGAAGAAGAAGTCTGTGCATGTAAAAGGCTCCCCAAAACATCTATTCATAATATATGCATAATATAATGCACAGATTAATCAACAATAATAAGAAATGTTAGTTGCAGAATAACAATTTAACCCAGTTATTTCTGCAGTATTCAGGGTATATTTACAAAAAAACTGTGCTGATACTCCACTGCATGCAGCTTCTCTATTACTTACTTTTTTAGAAAAGGATTTTGTCGTTATAGTTGCTTATAGCTATATTACATGTTTATATAATTCCAATAAATGTTACATTTAATTGTTACACTAATTTTCATTCATAAAGGATTAATATATATGCAAAACAATGAAATTATGGCCGTGAAATAACCACGATGAAGAAGAAGTCTATGCATGTAAAAGGCTCCCAAAACAAACAAGGACACACACGCACACACAGTGCATTGCTCGTGTGTGTGTGTGTGTGTGTGTGTGTGTGTGTGTGTGTGTGTGTGTGTGTGTGTCTGTGTTTGTGTGTGTGTGTGTGTGTGTGTCTGTGTGTGTCTATCTGTGTGTGTGTGTGTGTGTGTGTGTGTGTGTGTGCTTGCCTTTATATAGTTGTGGGGACCAACCCTTGGCAGAACACCAACATTGTGAGGACATTTGTAGTTATGAGGACATTTTGCCCGGTCCTCACAAAGAAAATGCTAGGATAGCCTCTAAAGGCCTTAATTAATCATCTGTATGAATTTCAGTGAAGGTCCTAACAGAGATGGTAAACCCTGAAATGTGTGTGTTGGGCTAGGGGAAGTGGTGGTCCTCACAACTACACAAAGACATGTGTGAGTGTGTGTGTGTGTGTGTGTGTGTGTGTGTGCGTGTGTGTGTGTGTGTGTGTGTTTGTGTGTTGATGTTTTCACCAGTTTGTTAATTAAACTTCAGCTATTCGCTCGAGGTGTTTAAAGTCTGATTCTTTCCTCACATATTTACATAATTAAGCGCTGGTTATGCAAACACAACATTAATTACATAAGAAGAGACCTGCAGATCGGTTGAGGAGTTACCTCAGCGCTGCCTGTCTGCATCAACTCAGCATGATACAGTGCTCAGAGAGCAGAAACTGTCCTCAGATGTGATGGAGTCACATTTGCAGATGATGCTTCGATGCTTCAGGGAGGAAGCTGGAGTTGTGTTTGTACAGCAGTTAGTGGAGAGGATGGCCACGGGGCTGCCCGCCAGCAAGGAATCCCAAATATACTGTGCAGCAGTAACAAGATAAGAGTGTGTAATTATAGAGATGAACAGAACAGGCGCGCTCATGAGGGGAAATTAAGTTATAACAAGCTGGCAGCTTAAATTTAATTAATGTTCAAACAAGAGGAGATGTCAGCGAGGCTACAGGCTTCATAAATCATCTTAGAGGTGGAGACTATAGAAGTCGTTTTCTCTGTGATAATAAGGGATAAAAAAGGGTTTTTCACTGTGCTGTAAAAAAAAAGACTAAAGGTCTTTGCACTCAAGGTCGGTATTATATCATCTGAAAATGCTGCACTTAAAATAAATACAACCTTTAGTTGCATCAATTACATTTCTGCAACGACTGCAAAACTTTTGTTTCATTGAGCCCTGAATTCGTACACTGTAAAAAATGTTTGTAGAAATTACAGTAAAACACTGTCAAATTGCATCAGGAATGGGGCGTAAAATTAAAAATTGTGTATCACCGTAGTAGGCACTTTTAATTACCGTAAATCAAGGAATAGCACAATTTTTACTTTTACTGTCGTGAACTGTAGGAAACGCACAGTTTTGCTGTAAAAATATAACATTTTCATGTAAAGTTCATGGAGATTTGCCATGATGTGTGAATGAATGACACAATTACCTTAAAAATAACAAGAATATTCGGTCTAAATTAGTTTTTGCTGATATTTAAATTTACAGTAGAAAACCCCCTCACTGTATTTTTTACGGTGAAGTTCTGGCAACCACAGCTGCCGGTAATTTACCGTAAATTTAACAGAATATTTTTTTACAGTGTAATTTTGGCCTTCACCATCTTTGTTTAACCAGCACATGTGCAGAGCAGGAGCTAGAATGATGCTACTTCATCAGCTAATGCTAGTGCTAACTAGGTTAGCAAGGGACAAATATTCTTCTCAATGAACAGTCGGCTCCTTAGAGTGTCTTTTAGTCCAACTTAACACTGAACAAGGTGTTTATAATGACCAAAATGTTCCAGTTAACACTGTGAAAAGGTCACGGTTCAAAAAACAAAGCAACCTGTCAATCACAGGGCAGCCCCGCTCTAAACCCTCCCCTTCTTTATCATCTTTTTTACTCTAAATGGACAATAATTTACTGTTGTACTGTTGTAATGATGCTTTTTCAAAAAAATCCAATTGGTTTTAAAATAGTTTTTCTTTTAAGAAGAATGGTAATTTTCCTATTGACCTGCATACAAATGTACTTCTATTTCCAGCCAGTGGCGTCGCCCCCTGCTGGCCATCAGAGAGAATGCAGGTTTAAGGCATTTCTGCATTGGCTTCACTGTGTAGGTCTAAGGGTTGCAGTTTTTCGCATTCATTAAAAGCTTTAGAGAGACAAACGTATC